>NC_138370.1:106018423-106098250 GCF_054177405.1 Leptonychotes weddellii
AAAAATATTCCATGCTTATGGATTGGAAGAATAAACATTGTTAAAATGTCTCTGCTACCCAGAGCAATCTATACCTTCAATGCCATCCTGATCAAAATTCCAATGACATTTTTCAAAGTGCTGGAACAAACAATCCTAAAATTTGTATGGAATCAGAAAAGACCCTGAATCGCCAAGGAAATGTTGAAAAAGAAAAACAAAGCTGGGGATATCACGTTGCCCGATTTCAAGCTGTATTACAAAGCAGTGATCACCAAGACAGCATGGTATTGGAACAAAAACAGACATATAGACCAATGGAACAGAATAGAGAGCCCAGATATGGACCCTCAACTCTGTGGTCAAATAATCTTCGACAAAGCAGGAAAAAATATGCAATGGAAAAAAGACAGTTTATGTTCCTTTTAATGGGGTATGAGAAATTTTTGTTTCCACAATTAGAGGAATGGCCTAAGTATCTATGGAAGCATAATATATCAGCAAAACTCATTTATATTAACCCAAAGTTGATTCTTTTTTTTAACTGAGGGAGATAAGGTAAGAGAAGAAATAACTTCTTAGGGTTCAGATGTTGAATGGAAGAAGATGATAAGGAATATGAAAGCATGTGGAGAAGTTCAGCTCCTTAATATTGGGGCAGTATGTACTACTCTAATGTTTGCAGAGGTATTTCACCTGGGGAGTCTTACTTTAGTGCTGATTATAGGGCTCCTGGAACAGATGAGTTGATGGAACAGCCAAAATTCAAACTCATCTTTCCTGATGTTGACACAGGTAAGGCTTTCTTTTTTAAATGGAGGCATATCTTAATAATGTCAAGATAGTAGGAATATAGTCATGTTAGCTTAATCCCTCGGCACACTTTTTCCCATTGCAATATCACCAGGTATTCCTTAAAAGAAGTGAGCCAATACTGGTAGCCATGTGAGAACATCTTGCCCTCATCCCCACACACAAAACACAAGTTACTCCATAAGTCAGTGAGAAAAATCACAATTTCCCTTAAAATATTCAAATAGAATTCAGTGGAAAGGCAGTATTTGTACTCTTGTTTTAAGAAACTTACTAAGATCAGATGATCCAAATATAGTTGGAGCTTTATTAAGAATATGCCAGTCAATAGTTTTGTTTAACATTAAGAGAGAAGAAAAGTAACTTTTAATTTTTGTCCTAAAAGAAACCAGAAGAAGGTATATATGTAGGATTGTCCTAGAATCTTGTCATATTCAAAAGTGAATATGGAACCAGTTCTAAAACATTTGCTTCGCTTAGATTTGAAAAAAGGGTCCCTGTCATTCAAGTCAATTGGTCCTAAAAAAAAAAAAGCCAAGTTTTTAATCTCCAAGTTGCCTTTTGCTGAGGCTTGTTGCTCAATAGGCTTCCCAGCTGGTGCATCTGGCTCCATGACAGGGCGTGTCAGGTTCTATCGGTCATGATGCTCCACATGACATCATGGATCAGAGAAGAGTACAGACCATAAAAGGAGATGGTGTCACCTCACAATATGAGGTCTCAGCTGGGGAAAGTCTCAGAAACCCTCCAACCCATTATTAAACGTAACACAAATTAGAGATGAAAAGTTGAGCTTGCTCGGCAACTTGAATTTTATTTGGCTCGAAATTTTATCTCAGAAAAAGTTAAGAGTACATGAGAGTAAACAGAGATTATAAAGTTGGGCTCAGAGATCTTGTTTAATTTGAGATAGATGTTAGAATTCTCCCACTAACTAAGCTCAAGTTTCATCTCAAGGGACACTTGCTAAATTTGATTTCTTTGAACATTATTTAAAAAATACATTTAAGTTAGGAGAGCCTATCTCAGTTTTCCAACTGATGATACAATCTATTCTGATATTACTTAAATGTACATGGTACTCATTACCTTTTAGAAATAAGTACTTTTTGTTTTATGTTATTTTATTGCTGGCACCCATTGACAATTATAACCTTCACACAACTCTGTGTTTATGTGATATCATTTCACATGGAGGAAATTGAGACTGCTCATGGTTAAAAAGCAGATGCAGATAGGAAAGAGAAGAAAGATCCAGTTAGTAAAGTTAGGATTAAAACTACAGGATATTAGAATTGGAAGTTTTCTTAGAAATCATCTAATTCCTAAAGTGTACTGACTTAGAATATTATTTCCACAGGATGTTCTGGAAAAAAAAATAGTTCCATTGTCAAAGAAATGTGAGTAATGACGTATTCTCCACCCTCAACTGGAGAGGCTCAGTGCATTAGTATATTAAAGATCTGAGAATTTCTTTTTTTTTTTTTAAAGATTTTATTTATTTATTTGACAGAGAGATACAGCGAGAGAGGGCACACAAGCGGGGGGAGTGGGAGAGGGAGAAGCAGGCTTTCCGCGGAGCAGGGAGCCCGATGTGGGGCTTGATCCCAGGACCCTGGGATCATGACCTAAGCTGAAGGCAGATGCTTAACGACTGAGCCACCCAGGCGCGCCAAAGACCTGAGAATTTCTAAAAAAAAAAAAAAAAATTCTACAAAAAAATCTGTGTTTAACTTGTTTCTTCATTTCCCCAAGGTATTGTGGTGTTGTGGTGACAACTCAAATAGATTTGGCTCTGAATCCTAACTTAATTCATTAATTGTGTGTACCTGGCAAATCATTTAGCAACCCTAAACTTCGATTTCCTCATCTAGTAAATGAGGAATAATATTATTTACCACCTAAGGTTGGGGGCAGGATGAAATGAGATGACAGTAAAGCTCCTTACTTTGCAGGTCCTCACACACAGTGTGTCCTCTTCAAATGGTAGTTTAATTATCTAAAAGATAACACCTGTGATGAAAATATGAATATCATAGGTGAACATAGTTCTCATGAGAGTGAAACCAATGCATAATTTTGAAAAAGAAATTATAACCAATAATTAGTAATAGTAAATGACATTTGCAATACATAGAGTCATTAGTAAGATGTGAATTTTTGGACTTGTAATACTACGCTCTTTCCATGATAGTTTAGTTATCTTTCATGTATTATGGAGTAGATGATTACATAGAGTAATAATAACATTACACAATTTGCTATTGCATCATCTAGATTCAAATTCTAACTTGTCAATTCCTAGTGGGTAAGCTCACGCAAGTCACTTGATCTTTTGAGCCAGTTTTCCTATTCATAAGCCATGGCTTTAAATATCAGTCCTCTTTGTAAGAGTTGTTGAAGATAAACTATAGAAAACTGATCAGTTAGTAAGGGCTGACCATATCCTAGGCACAACTCTTAGGTAATAAGGTAATAAGTGTTACATACATTAAGTGAGCAACTGTTCATGAAAACGCTGCACAAACTATAACACTATATGCAAGTATTAGTTTGAAGTAAAAGGTAATGCTGCTTGGCACCCCAGGGCTTCTGAGTAGTTAACTAAATACCTGACTTCAATCAAGCAATTACATGGAAGAAGAAAAGAGGATATACTCAGTCCCCAAGTAATTGTGAATTCTTAAAGAGGTTTTAAAAATCTGTTCTAATATCAAATTCCAAACAATGCAAATATGAGTTGAAGTTGCCATGTGCTTTTCTTGGATCTCTCTTCTCTTAGGTTAAAACTTCAAGGTATTTGCCCCTAAACAACTGTGGATGTGAATTTGTCAGGACTACATAAAACTTTTGTGGATGGACTTGTTAGAAAAACGGCACATATTATTATTCTGATTTTTTGTAAGAGGAAACTGAGACTCAGGCCAACCAACAAACTGGGAGAACCAGGACATGAACCTAATTTTTAATTTCAAAGTCTAAGCCACCTTCTACTGCGTTGGATGTATAAGGAAGGAAAAATAATTAACAGGTGATTTCTAGAGCTCAAGCCCTAGCAGATCAATTTTATTAAAGGATTAATCTAATTTACTCTAAAAATAATCCCTGGGCATATATTATGGATTAATAAAATAAATTTATTCAAAAAAAGTTTTATATAATTTAATCATTTTTATATTCTTAAGTGGTTACCAAAAACTTTTGAGGACTCTTCAGTCTATACATATTTTGAGGACAAAAATTATAATCTCCCATAGTCCCTCTATGGAGATAGAAAGTAACCTGGATAATTGTTCAACTCTAGTGCTTTATTTGTTTTTTGTTTTTGGTTCTCCTTTAAATTTTATACATATGCTCTCTAAAATAAGTCATGTATTGGGTAGTTAGATATATAATTTCCTAATCAATATCATTCAAGATAAAAAAATCCCTTTGGGGTGAAAAACCTTTTGGGAAATGGCCTATCACATAATCTCTATAGAACTCTAAATCAGTAAACATTATGTTTCAATGTGTATTTATTGAACACTTCTGTAGTCAAGATGTTGTGCAAGGTAGTAGCCTTCCTGCCATGAAGAGAGATAATAATCTGATGAGTGAGGTGGACAGAGAGAATTTTTAACTCATAAGGAACATATGGTGTTAGCACAGATAATGATTCCTTTTCCCTGCCTGGATGTGCAGGCTAAGCTTCTCCCAGCACTCTATCCATGCATTCATTCATTCAAAGCATAGTCACTGTGAGTCTACGAGATACCAGGAATTTTACTAGTCTCTAGCAATACTATCATAAACAAAATGAACATAAACTTAGAAACCTTGTCTCAAGAAGTTTGAATCTAATTGACATTAGGGACTGTGCAATGACAATATAGATTGACATCATGATGTGGGCGGTAGAAGAAGCTATTGGAACATACGGGATGAATGCTGTGCATAGACTTGGGCACTCAGGGAAGGCTTTCTGAAAGAAGCATCATCTGAACTGCTAATTGAAGGAAGAGAGTACCCTAGCAAAGTGAGGGGAACAGAGGAAACATTCCAGCTTAGACAAGAGTACATAGGAAGAGCACCTTTAGCTTCATCTTAGAGAACAAACAGAATTGAGCCAGTTGAATAAAATTTTGAGAGAGGGAAAACCACATGTGAAGTTGAAGATGAATTAAATCACATCAAGTAGATGAGGAAGCACTAGGATTTGGGTACAATTGTCCATAACTCCACAGTCATGTTGGTAGGACATGAGCCCTGAGGAGAGAGAAGGGTCAAGATTAAAATGAACCCTAAAAAAAAAAAAAAAAAAGATTAAAATGAACCCTGATGGTATTAGGTAATAAGGGAGCACTGACAGGCATCATACAGAGTAATTGCTTAGACGGACTTCCTCAGATTTACAGATAATAAAATGGGGGTCCAGAGAGGTTCTGTGACTTGCCCAAAGGCACACAGCTACTTGAAAAAGAACTAGAAATATAATGCTGGTCTGTGGAGACCTGCTACACGTGCCTCACCTTCAGGTTTTTAAATTATTCAGGAAGTTTAAAATAATGACAAATTGATTGTCTATCAAGTAATGGATAGAAGTGGCTCCTTCTCTCAGGAAGACCCTTACAGTATGATCTTTTCAGAGTAAATTCTAGGATGATGTCTAGATAAACACAAAAATAAGGTAAAGCTTATTTGATTTGCCATGTATTTTGGTCTCTTCTTCTATATCACTCCCTTTACACCTCACTTATTTTTGATTATTCATTGTCTCTCATCCTGAATATGAGTTTCAGAAGGGTCATTGTCATCTTGTCACAGACTGAGAGCCATCTCCCCTGTGTTGCCCAGCACCTGCAGCACTGAGTTAACTCTGATTCAGATTAGCTCTGGGTCAGCTGTGCTGCGAGGAGAGGGTTTTAACCCCTTGTAGACCTGGTTTCTTTCCTAGAGTGAGTCTGAGGAAAACACATTCACAGGATTCCTCTTTCCTGGTCTTTCCGCTTCACTCCCTGCCCTCTCTCCGGAGCAGGCTGCATTTTCTCCCTCAGCCTGCAAGCTTCTGTTTTCTGGCTGGCTGTGCTCACTGCCTTCCTATGGCCCCTCAGGGAATTGCCCTCTTATTACCACAATTACAATCTGTACACATTTCATTAAACTAATACCGCTTCGCACAGGCTTTCTCCACAGAACCGCACAGCTGGAGGCCCATTTCTTTTCCTCAGCTTAAACACTTTGACAGGTTAAGAAAGCTATTATGGCTGAATAACAGGTGTTGCAAAACAATGTGCATTTGATGTTTAAATGAGAGAGCTTCTTTATTGACTGCCTTTATTGCAGCGAAGGCTCTCCTTTTTCACAATGACTGGATTTTTATTGTTTTTACTGCTTTTTAAAGTGTATTCTGTTGTTTCAGAATAGGTCTGAAGTGACTGTGTGTGGTTATTTGTTATTCTGCTGTCCTTTCCTTTTTTTATGATGATTATTATTTGCGTTTCTTGCTTTACTTCCCAGGTGAAGAATAGGTGCAGAAACAGAAGTGTGGCATTGGGTCTCTCTCCCTCTCCACTAAAAGCACACCAGCTTCATGAACAACTCCCAGGGGGCCTCTAAGGGACTCCTTCTCCATTATTTTGCCTGTTTATATTGCCTACCTCAGTCCACTCACCTCCCTTCCAGTGACCCAGTGAACTGGATCTCAAATAAGAAAGTATAGAATAAGCGGCGCCTGGGTGGCTCAGTCGGTTAAGTGTCTGCCTTCGGCTCAGGTCATGATCCCAGGGTCCTGGGATCGAGCCCCACATCGGGCTCCCTGCTACGCGGGAAGCCTGCTTCTCCCTCTCCCACTCTCTCTGTATCTCTCTCTGTCAAATAAATAAATCTTTAAAAAAAAAAGTATAGAATATAAATGGAAGGATAGTTTACTCTTACACCTCCTTATCTGAATATCACTGTCACATTCTTTATTCAGGACCTTACTGCATAGAACTGCATGGTCTGTGTGTCATATGTGTATGTGTATGTATATATTTTTGGCATGTATGTGTATGTTTATGTATATATTTTTGGCGTTTATCCTTTATCTTTTGACATTTGGTTTCTTTTTCCTTACACTCATCAATGTTAGGCAAATCTTTATTCCTTTTCTCTATTTGCTCACACAATATTATGCTCAGCAGGATATGGTCTATTTTATCATTTCAATAAGATGACTTTTGCTGAAGAGACAGTCAAGTGTTAAAATACCATTTTTCAGAGGCAAGTGCTCAGTGAGAGAGAACACATGATTATGAAAGCATAGAAATGGATGGAAATAAAAGATGGCTCTAAAATATTTAGAATTGTATCTTTACAGTATCTAGTGTAGTGCTCTTCATATTGTAGGCACTCAAAAATGCTTATTAACTCAACTATAAGCCATAACATACTTTTTTAAAAGCAAAATTAGATTTCATGATCACCTATATTTTATGGCAGCACAAAGCAGAAAGAAAACAAAAAGGAAAGGGAAAGAAAAAGCTCATTGTTTCTTTCAGCTGAATA
The DNA here is from genome assembly GCF_054177405.1 of Leptonychotes weddellii. NCBI lineage: Eukaryota > Metazoa > Chordata > Mammalia > Carnivora > Phocidae > Leptonychotes > Leptonychotes weddellii. The sequence continues at coordinate 106,025,744 of NC_138370.1, forward strand.
TTTTCAATTCTGTTACCATATTCAAAACTGTAATCATCATAATTACTTCCTATTCACTTTTGTGAAGCCAAATGAAGTCATTTGTGTGATTCAGCGAGGTAGACGGTTTACCCAAAACATGTATGTTGCCTTCTAGGATTGGGACCTATTTCCCTGTGTGTCTTCAGTTCGTAGGACATTTCTTAGGAAAAAGCAAGTGCTCAGTAAGTGAGTGTTAAATGAATTAACCTTAGTCCCGTTGGACCTGAGGAATTCTTCATCTGGATTTCAGATGGCTAGCTCTTGATATTTTAAGTATGATTTTGTTTGTATGCGCAGGAGCGGGGCAGTGAGAGATCTTGGTTTTCATTTGATTCTCAAAGGAATGTGACCCCCCAAATTTATGACCCCCTTCTTTAGAAAGAAGTGCTTTGTATGATAATTTAGTAAACATTTGCTAAATGAAGAAACAATTTATTGAGACCAGTAGCTCAAGTAAATTTTTTCTATTATAAAGTTCTGCCTAATTGAACATGGAATTTAGGAAACTGGGTAAGCTTTACTTGATCTTATAAAAATACACTTCAATTGTTTAATGGCTGCTCCCTAGAGCCAGAGACTGACTGTGATCCTCAACCTACAATTGTGACACAGATGGATATTTTTAATGATGCCCAAACTTGTACTCCCTGTAAGCTCTTTATAGTTTTAAAAGTTCTTTCTCATTTAAAAGACAACAAAAATCCGTTTTACTGAAGTATTGATTCACCAATATCCCTGGGAAAAGGTAAGGCCAGTTCTATTTTTGGGGACTTCCAAGTACAGCATGTGTCTAAATCTCTGTGATGTCTAACTCAATTTAAAAAAAGTTAGTAATCCTACATTTATAAGGCACATATCTCCTAAGAATTTTAATGAGCTTCATGATGTTCCTACAAATTTTGTATAGAACAAGGACCAAACAGGTAAGGAAACTAAAATGCAGATATTATTCGATGATATTTCTCATTGGTTGCCTGCTTCTAAAATAATAAATACAGAAAAAAAATAAAATAGATATTTATAGCTTTAGAAATATCTTTGCAAAAATATCTCCTAATATATATTTCTCTCTCTGGTTTAAAACTGAGAAAAAAATTTATGTCAGAAAATTGGTTTTAAAATGAAAGAAAAAATATTTTTTTGTATAATTGAGCCAACAAATTTAAATAAAATGTTACAATTACCTATCAATATATTAAGATCTAGTAAAATACTGTACATTGCAGCAGTTTATGGAAATCCACTGTAATCGTTTTTTAGAATTATATGCTTTCAGATAATTCCATACATGTGGGTGATGTATGAATTTTCAAGAAGTGGTTTTGTTTGGAAAGTTAATGAATGAAAGATGTCTATCAGATTGAGAGGATTTTGCTTTTGATTTTTCCTTCAAGGGTCAACGATGTTAACTAAATTATTTAATATCACATGGATTCTATTTTTCAGGTTTATACTTTGAGTCATTTTAAAACTTTGCATCTTTTGATATTTATGAGATATATGAAAGTATATGAAAAAGATAAATTCAGGTTTTTTTTCTATACATTTCTCTCTTTTGAATATTATAACAAGGTATGACTATGTTTGTACAGATTCTCTGATTCAGCCTATTGAAAATAATAGAATCAGTTGTCCATAACGGTTCTGTCAATTAGATGGTATCTGTGCTGTCTCTTGTCCTAGAAATTCATCTTCTCGAAAGCTTCTGTGTTATTGAAAGCAACGGAGCCTGGTAATGCTGGCCATTACCTTTACTTCATTTGCATTTTTGTCCAATATTTTATCCCCACGTTCTGTTCTCTCTCCTGAAGTCTCCATCACTCCACTGCATCTCATCAGGCACCCTCTCAGCCACACACAGGCTGCCTGCTGTGTGAAAAGGAATGGGTACAAACCAGAGGTGCCGCGTGCCTGGGTTTCTCATGCTTGTTTCTTAAGCCAGCAGCAGCTGGGATGACCCAGATACAAGAACTGTTTTCCTCTCTCTGGGTTTCCCCATTTCCAGGAATGACCACTGTTGCATTACCTCTAGGATTTGAAAACACAGCATGATCCCTATGGGTGGTACAATTTCCTCTGTTGGAAGAATGAGGGCACAATGGGGAATTTAAAGCCCCAAGAGCAAGAGGGCGAGTGTAGCAAAGCAGAAACTATTAGCACGGTGTTCCATTGTGCCAGCAAATATTCCTCCATGTATGGAAACACTAAGTGAATTACACACTCACCTGCCTGGTTATGGGCACCAGGCACCAGGAATAAATGCAGTTTTCAAACACAATAGGGAAACTGGAGAAGTTATTCAGTTTGGGAATTAAATCTAAGCAGAAAAGGAAATGTCAGAGAGAAAAGAAAATCTATGATTAATTTAATGAGATTCATTTTCTACTCTGTAAATGCTAAATAACTTATACTAGAAAAGGGGGGGCACCTGGGTGGCTCAGTTCATTAGGCATCTGCCTTTGGCTCAGGTCATGATCCCAGGGTCCAGGGATGGACCCCGCTTGCGTCCTCAGGCTCCCTGCTCGGCCAGGGGCCTGCTTCTTCCTCTCCCTGCCCATGCTCTCTCGCTATCTCTCTCTCTCAAATAAATAAAATCTTAAAAACAAAAACAAAAACAGTCCCTAGTCATAGAATGAAAATAAGTAAATTTCTAACTTATTTTTTGGCTTTTGCTGAAAAAAGACTTTAGCTGTTAGTAAATATCCTGAAAAGATTTTTCTTTACCTAAACCAGTGGTTCTTAAACTCAAGCATGTGTTACCATCACCTGGGAAACTTGGTAAAATACAGAGGCTCAGGTGCTATTCTGCATCAATGTGCTGGCCTCTGCACTCTCTGGTAGCTTTCTAGATGATTCTGCTACACACCGAAGTTTGAGAACCACTGATCCAAACCATGAGGGGGAAGAAACAAAACACTTCAAGGCTGTACATTTATCTATTTTTAATTTTTTGTACTCTTTAAAAAAATGTAATGATAACTTTGGAGCCATTTTTGACTCCTTTATATACCATATCGAATCCTTCAACAAATCCTGTTGGCTCTCTAAAATAGAACCCAAAGCTAACTGACCATTTTTCACCACTTTCACCACCACCATCCTATTCAAAGTCACCCTGATCATGCACCTAGGTTACCACGATAGGACAGGTTCCTCAATCCCACCCATGCCATCCCAATCCGAGGTTATTCCTCCCTACAGCAGCCCGAGTGATCCTGCTAACACTTAAATAAGACCATGCTATTCACCTCCTAAGAATCTCCCATAGCTTGCAGTGTAACTCAGAGTAAGAGCCTATGAGTTCTGGAAAACATTACCCCTCTTTCCTCTTACCCTCACTCACTTCTCTTAACCATGCTGCCCTCTTTGCTGTCCTTTGCATACGCCATTCTTGCTTTCAGTCTTGGAACATTTGTCATGGTATGTTGCTTTGCTGGGATTACTCTCCCCCAAGGTAACCAGCTCAGTCACTAGCTTGCCTCCTTCACACCCCTACTCTGATGGCTCCTTGTAGAGATGACCTCTTGACCACTTTTGGTAGAACAAAACCCCAGACCATACTACCACACTGATTTAATTTGTGTGTGTGTGTGTGTGTTTTAAACACTTGTTATCATCTGGCATATTATGTAGTTCTTTATTTGTCCACACTTATTAGAATGTGAGCTTTATGAAAGGCAAGACTTCATCCTTTTTATTCTGAGTGGTGGTGTATTATAAGCATTTAAGAAGACCCTGTTGAATGAATATAAGATTTCCTCTCAAAACATCCCAAATCACCAACTTAACAGTCTTCCCGAGAATTAGGTAAAATTGATGAGTGTCATTCTTTTAAAGGAGAAAACTAAGGCCCAGATCCATGTATTTATTTGAGTGTGTTTAACTAACTAGCATTTACCCAACTAGTCTAGAAGTACATTTCCCTTCTCCACACCCTAGACTTGTGTCTGGAATTCAGGCTTCTCATGAGACTTCCAAAATCTTATTACATGTCTCTTTTTGGACTTTGAATTTTATACTTAAAGATGAATTTTTGAAATATTATTATACATGTCAACAATAAGATCTCTGTTGACACATAGAAAATGTATTTAATTACTTAAAATTGATGAATATGATATTCAGACTACATTTTACTTTGTTTAGAGTTCATATTGAATCTGTTCTCAGACAACATGAGTATGAGTGTATTTCCTTGTATCATTCTTGCACACATTTTCCACCCCAACGTCTCCATTTATAAATGTGTTCCCAGTGACTTCACATCCCTCACTATGTTTGTCCATATTTCATATTTCATTTCCACAAGGTCTTTGTCTCATAGTCAGAAACATCTCTTTCCACATAAGACATTCATACCTGAAAGGTGTTAACATAACCTAGGACCCCCTTATATTGTGAATCAAATGCCAGACCTGTTTGACAAATGATTTTTGTGCTACTTCTGTTTAGGAGGTGTTTTATGAGCTTGATTTCAGGGTAAGTTTTTTTATTTATGACAATAATAGGGTGGACTAAAATATGGGCAATTTCAGATAATATATGATCATGATATCCCTGAATTATTTGATTTTTAACAATTTAACAATAACTATTTGAATTTCATTGTACAATTTTAGGTCCTCACAACTGGAAACTATATTTTCAGATAGAAACAGGGGTGCCTTCAAAATATCTCTCAAATCCTACAAAATAAACAGTTGTATAGTCCACAATATTTTTACTACGACTTGAGGAATCAGTATACCAGGAGAGAATATTTAACTACAGGCTTTGCTTATTTGGGAATATTCAATATAATCCCTAGATAAAATGCCATTGATATTTATGATAATAAATATGAGGAACCAAAGAAAAATACTAAACAAATATGTCAGTGAAGTCTTTACATCTATTAAATTGAGGAGCGAGTGGATTAAAAAGCAATTTATTAATGGCAATTACCTAAGTGGGTAATAATTGATTTTTTTCTCTCTAAAAAAGGTTTTCTACATAACCAGTCTTTGCTTCTTAAGAGCTATTTATAACCCTTAATGTTATCCTACTGAATGCATTTAGAATGGTGAGCCTCCTGCTGAGGCCACGCCTTGACTAATGCAGGTGAGGGCCAGGGAGATGGCTTGGAAACTACACCACCAAACTAAGCATTGAGAACAAGAACTCAAGAACAGAGTGCCTGCCCTCCACCAAGAAAGTCAAAATTGGTTCCAACAATCCTTACATCCCCACTTTTCTCTTCCAGAAGTCCACATAGTCCTTGTGCACATTGAACCCAGAGAGAAGCCACAGATATATTCTCAGAAGTAATAAAAGAGTTCAGTAAGTTCCCTTAATGTAAGGTAGTGTATAAAAGCACATTCGTACATACCAAAAAAAGTTATAAAATAAAATTTATATTAAAGTTACCTACAATAATGACAAAAACTATAAAGCACTTAAAATTCTAGTAGAAGACATGTATTAAATGATAATGATTTATTACTGTATGGCCTATTACTAGTTTTCATAAGTCTTCTATCTACTTACAATATATTTCCAAATCATTAGAGAAAATAGATATGTGCACTTTAGTGGAAACTTGTTAATTTTGTTGTTCCAATCTTCTGTACCCTTATTATTTTTTTCATGTGACATTTTCCAATACAATTTTTTGGTAAATGATTGTGATCATTTTTACCCTCATATGAAGTACTCAAAAGGAGTACACCCCAGTGAATGCTATGGAGGAAACACAAATGTCAATACAGTGCTGCTGTCATTGGGATTATGACCTAAAATGAATCAAAATGTGGAGGCCATCACCTACAGATGTTATCCCTTGGAGAAAGGTAAACAAGGTGAAAAAAAAATGAAGAAACAAAAAAGTAGTTTTTTGGGCACATTGTTAATAAAACCTCAGTACGATTGTATATTGGCATTTTCCCCCATTTAATGAGAAAAATCTGGCTTTGAAAATAAGCAAAAACTTATTCTCTCTTTGAACTTCAAATGTATAAGTGTTTTGAAGAGTATCTTATGCTCAGACTAAAGCAAACTCCATGCAAAGCAATTATTAAAACAGGCCTCATTTGCTTCTTATTCCAATTGTACTTTTTCAACTTCTTCCACCTATCAGTGAAGAAAGTACTGCTTCTGATAATAGGTAATTACTTTAGATAATAAGTTTTAGGTGGTCTAACAAGTCTTATAGTTCAAAAATTGATTTATGTTTTAAAAGAGAACGGGTAAAGATGGCAATGAATCCTCTGGTTATCCAAGATACTTATTTTGAAGTAAGGTAAATAGGCAGAGTAATTAAGTTTGAGTAATTATTTGTCAAATTGATAAGATGCTATTTCTAGTACAAGACTATGGCATATTGCATTTTTTAAAAAGAGGGCATGGCAAAATTTCCAGTTCTATATTCTGTTCTAGAACCTAGCCACTTAATCAAGAGGTAGAGTCTGTTTGTCTGCCACTTAAATTTAGGCAGGTATTTGTGACTGTCTTGGCAGAATGCAGGGGAAGTGATGCTGTGTAACTTTCAAGGCCAGATTATCAAAGGTGATGTAGCTTCTTCCTGGCCCTCTCCCCATCCCAACTCTCTCTCTGTTCACCCTTGGAATGCAACAACCATGTCATGAAGAATGTTAGGCCATATTTAGTGGCCACAAATATGTGTTTTGACAAATACCCCAGCTAAAGTCTCAGCTGAGTGACAACATCAGCTGCCAGACAACATCAGCTTCCAAGCCTTCAGGTGATCTCCAGCCATTGAGCCACTTCACATGAGGTTAAGTAGAGCAGAGGCAAGTGTCCCTACTGAGACTGCTCAAATAACAGATTCAAGAGAAAAATAAATGCTGTTGCTTAAAGTTGCTAAGATTCAAGGTGGTTTTTTGCACATTAGATAACTAGAAATAGAAATAAGAATTTAACATCAAGAATCAAAACCACAAATTCTTCACTATTTTTCATATATTACATAAATTAATATGTTAATCTCTCATAATTCTATTAATTTTTGTTTTCTGTGTTTTGGGGTGATGTTATTAGATGCATGCATGTTTTGAATTTATATATATAATATATGGTGAGTCAATTCATATTAAATATATGCATATTTAGAATTATTATATATTACATATGGCAGATCAATCAATATTTAGTATGTCAAAAGCATTGTATTTCTTTTTTAAAAATTTATTTGAGAGAGAGAGAGAGCACAATCAGGGGCTAGGGACAAAGGGAGAGGGAGAAGCAGACTCTCCACTGAACAGGGAGCCCAACACGAGGCTTGATCCCAGGACACTGAGAGCATGACCTGAGCCAAAGGCAGACATTTAACCAACTGAGCCACCCATGTATCCCCCAAAGCATTGTATTTCTAATATTTTTTTTTACCTTAGAGTATCATTTATTTGATGTTTATATAGCCATACCATCTATATTCTGAATAGCATATGCTTAGTGTATTTTATCCATTCTGATTTCTCAAACTTTCTGTGTCATTGTGGTATAGGTATGTATTTTATTTTTAAAAGCATTTAGTTGGGGTGCCTGGGTGGCTCAGTTAGTTGAGTGACTGCCTTCGGCTCAGGTCATAATCCTGGAGTTCCAGGATCGAGTCCCACATCGGGCTCCCTGCTAAGCAGGGAGTCTGCTTCTCCCTCTGCCCCTCCCCCCTCTCATGTGCTCGCTTGCTCTCTCTCTCTCATTCTTTCTCTCAAATAAATAAATAAAATCTTTCAAAAAAAAATAAAAGCATTTAGCTGGATTGTGTAGAAAATGTCAATCATTGAATTTCAAATGGTAAATTTATTTATTTATTTATTTTAAAGATTTTATTTATTGAGAATGAGAGCAAGAGAGACAAAGAGAGAGAGAGAGCATGAGCAGGCTGAGGGGCAGAGGGAGAGGCAGGTTCTCCGCTGAGCCAGGAGCCTGATGTGAGGCTCGATCCTGGGACTCCGGGCTCATGACCCTAGCTGAAGGCAGATGCTTAACTAGCTGAGCCACCCAGGTGCCCCTTAAATGGTAAATTTAATCCACTTACACTTATTGTGATGATAAAGGTATTTGTATTTATTATACCATTAATTTTTTTTCTTTGAGTATAGTTGACACACAAAGTTACATTAGTTTCAGGTGTGCAACATAGTGATTCAACTTCCCTATATGTAATGCTATGCACACCAGAAGTATAGCTACCATCTGTCACCGTACAACACTATTACAATATCGTTAACTATATTCCCTTTGCGGTGCCTTTTATTCTTGTGACTTGTTCATTCCATAAGTGGAAGCCTGTATCTCCCACTCCTTTTCACCCAATTTGCCCTTTATTCCTCCCCCCCTTCCATCTGGCATTTTATTTTGTGATTTCTTTTTACCCAGCTATATCCATGCTTTTTTCTCCCTATCTTCCTTGCTATGAGGTTTTTTTTTCTCTTTCATTTATTGATTTTTTTTCTTCTTTTGATTGAAAGTTACACATTCTCTATTTTTTTAGTGTATACTCACATTTTTAGTTTGCATATATAACAAAGTCTGAAATGAATCCACATCTCAACCCTCCTCTCAAACAGTACAGGAATTTAGGATGCTCTAACCCTGCTCATCTCTTGGCATTTTCATGTAATTCTTTTTCTGTATTTTAATTCTATCATTTAAAAAATTCTACAGACATCATTTTGTCATTGTTTTATGCAGTAAAAGTTTACCATATATTAGCAAAAGTATTTGTCATTATTCCTTGCCCTATCTTAGTCCAGCTTTTGAGGTTTAATATTCATTTTCCTAAGATGGAGCTTTTATTTTTTATTTTTAAATTTTATTTATTTATTCATGAGAGAGAGAGATAGAGAGGCAGAGGCAGAAGCAGGCTCCCTGCAGAGCAGGGAGCTTGATGTGGGACTCAATCCCAGGACCCTGGGATCATGACCTGAGCTGAAGGCAGACACTTACCCATCTGAGCCACCCAGGTACCCTAAGATGGAGCTTTTAGAACATCCTCAGAAAATCTGATGATAGCCAACACTGTTTGTTAATTGGAAAATATCTTTACTTTGTCTTCATTCTTGCATAATAGTGTGGCAGATATTGTCCACGTTCTCCAAATATCAAAATATTCATGGCCCCACATCCAGTTCAGCAGTTAGATCTAGCAATCCATCTGAAACATTTATCTCAAATCTGTCCATTCTGTTTCATCAAATTCCACCCTGTAGTCTAAATCCTTTCTCTTTATCATCTGGATCACTGCAATACTCTCCTAATTATTCATCCTTGCTTGCCCCTAATTCTTGAGAGTGATCTCTTTAAAAACAATGGTGTGTAATCCTCTGTTTAAAATAATTCAATAGTTTAGGGAAAAATGCATTTAGAGTAAAATCCAAATCTTCCATTCTGGCTGATAAGGCCACTCATGGTTTATTTCCTGCTCACCACTTCTAACATACTGTTATGAGCCTCAAAATGAAAACTGAACTGTTTAAAGTACCCTAGAAAACACAGCTAGAAAAGTGAATATGAATGATTCTTTAATGCTTTTTAGCCTGTACAAATGTACTATATAATGCTTTCTAATATTTCTTTTGTTTCAAACTTGGTTTCCAATACATATCATTAAGAGTAGCACTGTAACAATCCAGGTCTTAGATTGAACACAATTATATTTGGGGCAGCAAACATTCCTATTGTTGATGAGCCCACTCTTTAAAGCTTAAAGAGTATCACTGTGATCTACCAAATATGGCTACTCATCATGAATACTGAAGGATACAGTCTACATATGGAGGAGCCTAACTTCATTACTTCAGACAACCTTCAGTATATTTTTGCCTTAAAGCATCTTTCTATTTAAAGTATATTGAAAAATTCCCAAGAAATTAAATGCCTAGTAGATAGTGGGCTAAAAACTTGTTATCAATTTTAATATATCTTTTTAAACTCACATAAGCGAATAACAAGAGCATCTTTTAAATAGGCAGGGCTCCCCAAATTCCATTTATACTAAGATTACATAGATATTCATCATCTAAGTGCTTTCTGATTAGGTGGCTATTGAGTTCCTTTGGTTGGTTGTGTTCACTCATATCAGTTGGCCCTTCCAACCCTGTGACTACCTACTTCCCAGTGGAGGTAATATCTTTATTGTGGTCATTTCTAACATATGCATAGCTTTCCATTAGTATGTAATAGAGCAATATTGTATAAACTTATTTGATCATATGAACTACGTAACAATCATATTAAAAATATTAATTCCATGTTCCTCTTCTGAAAAGTCTCTTTGGCAGACACTGTTAGTGCCCCATCCATATCTACTCTGGACTCGCTATTCTGGCACATCCACTATAAGCACTTCCAACTCTCCTCCTGGGGGCTCTTTCTTGATCATACAGGACAGAGAAGAAGTGATGAAGTATTAATGTTCCTGGAAATAGATCTCAGCCAATGACTAATGGGGGTTTGAAATTCCTTGCCTCTTGATGAAATAACTATTTGTAACTATTTATATGGCCCCAGAATTCTCCAATAATACTGAGCTCCAAATAACCTCATTGTAGTCCGCTCAATGATCACAACTTCTTGGCTTCCTCTCCTTCCCTGGTCCATTTCCCCACTCCCTTATCATTGCTTCCTGGGATCCCCTTCCAAATATGTTCTTTGTACTCAAACACTTTTCTCAGGGTTTTCTTTTGGGGTCACCCAATTTAGGATAATCTGATGGGTTTGGAATAGGACCAGAAATCTGTGTTTATAACAAGCATTCCAACATGATTCTTGCAATAGATCAGAAGTGGTATTCTACTGCAGGATAACAATCTATTTTTTTTTTTAATAACCTGAAGCTTTATTCTCTTTGAAACTTCTGTGTGGTACATAATGCAACTGTGAACTCTTCTATATACATATTTTCTTTGATCCCTTCTTATATTGCTTTCTAAAAGATTTTTATATTTTTGAGCTTTAATTAACTCTCACCCTGGTTATTGCAACCTCTTTACTATTTTTGCTTATTTTTATGGCAATCTATGTAATTATGAGTTTATCAAACATGTTAAAATATTTGTTGTGTAAACTCTTAACTTTATGTAACCTGTGATACGTTGCCAAGAAATCAACATTAATGGGATTGTGTTCTCACAATTTCACTAAATTCTATGTTCTTTTATGTGATAGCTCATATTTGGTTACACTAAATAAATTTTGTCATTATACAGAGTAAATAGTGGTAGGGAAATGAAAGGAACTTCATACAAAATGAATATATAAAATATTCATTTTTTTTTCAGATTTCCTCAGTAATGGATGTCGTAATACATTGCCCAGATACCTCTTTAGGACTGAAAAACACATTTTTTTCAGCTACTAGGAGTGGTCCCGGCTTAAAGCCCTCATCATCACCTCTCCAGAAATAGCCTTCAGATGGGGGGAGCTTCTTCAACCCAGGTCAGGTTCCTTTTTCAGAAGCAAGCTACACTCCATGACTGATAAATGAGTATGAAGGTCTGGACCTCTTACTACAAGCAGGTTAAATCTAAGGAGTTATTCCAGCTTCAGCTTTCTTTCAGAAGAAATCCCTGAAGAACCCAACCTGCAGCAATTGGTTTCATGAGCAGTCTTAAGAAAGGTGTGAGAAAGTAGATGCTAAGATGGCATTTTAGAGCTTATTGTCCTCCAGCTGTCTGGTGCTGGGGACTCCATCACTGGTGGTGCAATGGCTGCTGGTATAAAGTATCAAATGTAATTCTTAAAACTTTCACTGGTGGTGAACTGGGATGATATGACTGTAGGAGAGATTGCATTAACAGGGCCAGTGTATCAGGTGTTTGAGAACAATGCAGAAATAATAACTATAAGGATAATGGAATTGGATGCATGTTGCTAAGTACAATTGATACTTTGGAAAAGGATAATGAAAAGCTGGGAGAATTAACTGGTAATTAAAACTATGAGTGGAAGTCAGAAGTCTTCCTGTTAGAATATAAAGAGGCTCTCACTTTTTCAAGCTTGAGGACAGAAAACTCTGCAGACCAGGTCTAGAATTTAATCATAAGCTACTAAGAGAGTTATATGCCAAACCTAGTCATGTCTGCTATCCAAAGGTCAGGGCCCAGAATGATCGAATGGGATGCCAGTGTTGAGGCACTCAAATATTGAATCACCAAACATTCCTGAACTCTCTAAGCCTGTGAAGGTGGCTCACTCCTTATTAAGGGCTATTGCTTTCTTGGCCTTAAAGATGATGCAGAGACCTCTACCTACAAGAAAACATAGCACTGTTATCCCCTCTGAATTTCCCCTACTTCCATTCCTGGACACCAGGATAATAATTAGGGCTATCCCTTCATATAACCTGACTAGAGAAGTGCTGTGCCTGCTAATGGAGAAAAAGAACTATACTCACAAGGATATAGAGAACTGAGGCAACATATATCAGTAGGAACTAGAAGGTGAGGTACTTATGGGATTGGGTTCTAAAAGTGAAATATCAATGGCTGGAAAGATCATAAAGTTGGATAAATTATCTATATGGGTGCACTGTCATGGAATGTGGGATTTAACACCCTAACAAGGGTCTCAGCAACACATTTCTAGAATAGGTCTTAAATGCTGAAAAAAATCAACAAAAAATAAACAATACAAAGGGTGGTGGAAATGCCAAAATTGTTACAACATAGAAGAGATATAAAGCCTCAGCAAAGAGGGCATGCTAGAATGATTATACTATGTAAGGTCTGAAATATCACCAATGACTATGTTCCTTGGGACCACCCAGAGGGTTCATTCTGTCAGAGTAATAAGGAATGTGTTGGTAATAAGGGAATCAGTATCACAAAGAAGTTCAGTTATGCCTGTTCTCTGTTAAGCCAAGGTAGATGGTAGGATACGGTGTTATAGAACTGCATTCTCTGAGAGCAATGGAGAAATTAGGAGCCCAAAGCAATAAAAGACAGGTGGGGAGACTTAACCACCAGAAATGAGGTAGATGCAGTTATTGTAATTAGTGGCAAGGTCATAGCATAGAAGGGAGTAAATGGGTGGCTTGACACACAGAATTATGGAGATGATTCCAAGAAGAATATGTCTCCCTTAGGAGCAAGACAGATGGTAGCCAATAAGGGTATGGCTCAAACTAAATAACCAAAACCAATCAGGGATGATCAGGAGTTTAGGGCAGTTGTCCCAATAAAACTGGAGTCCTGGAAAATCTGCTCTAGGAACATATACAAAGAACTAAATCTGAGAAGCACAAGGACTGGAGAGGATACTGAAATGTTGCCCATGTCTCCTTCTCCCAGCTGCCAGCTGATTACCCTCAGCTCTGGCAGTTGCGCTCAGCTGGAGAGCTCTGGTTTGTCCAACATCACATCCCTTCTTGGGGGGAAGCCTGTATTCAATTGACAGGTCAGTATAAGACTATAAAGGCTCAGTTCCCTTGCTGAAACTTTGATTATCCCAGTTTCAGAGTTTCCCCTTGGGTCATTTGAGGCCTTTGCTGAGACAGCCTCAGAGCCCAATTTCTCCCTTTGCTCAGTCCTATTTCTCTTTCCTGCCACAGCTGTTGATCCTGAGAGCACTCCCAAACGCATTTTCTGCCCACTCTCCATCTCAGAGTCTCCTTGCTGGGAAAACCAATATGTACTAATTCCCTTTTCTCTTCAACTCATCATCTCCCTCTGGTAAGGTCCATTTGTTTTCTGTTTTTTAAAAAAATATGCTGCACTAATCTCCTAATTCAAAACCTTTGCTCAGGATGTCTGGCTTCAGTGCTTTCTTCTTTGGTGCCAATTCCCATTTACATACCCTGTTTACAAAGCACAGTTAAAATACAACCCACATTGATATTTCTGTGCCCTGGTCATCTATAAGACTCTTCATACTCCTCATTTCCACTAAGCCACGTAGTTTATGTTTTCATGTAAATGTGTTTTTCTGCTAAGAGAATCATTCCTTAAAATTTGAGATTATGCATTAGTTTTTTTTTTTTTTTTGGTAAATTCTCTATTGAAACCTGTGTAAAACCAGGCACATTATAAAAGAGCAACAAGTATTTGTTGATTTGTAGATTGCCTAAATGAATGTAATTCACACCCTTCCTTCTCTTCCTCTTCCTGTATAGCTCATTACATTTGAATTCTACTTTTAGGTATAGCTTCCCTTTCTAAACTATCCTCGCCACTACCCCCACCTTCAGCCTCAGTTACTGAATCAACTGTGGCAAAAAGAAGCCTCAGCATTGTGGTTTCTCCATACACGCTGGCATTTAGATGAGTGTCTGAATGAATAAATGATTAAGCCGATTAAGTCAAGTTTCCCTACACCTAGAATCTTCTGACTGAGCCTTGTTTAACTGATTCTCACATAAATCTATACACATTCATGAGCCCACTTTACCCCAATGTCCCCAAGTCTGGTCTATAGCCATCTAGATAAACGATCTGCTCTGCTGCACTCATATGTGGAACATAATGAGTAGCACAGAGGACCACAGGGGAAGGGAGGGAAAACTGAATGGGACGAAATCAGAGAGGGAGACAAACCATGAGAGACTCTGGACTCCCGGAAGCAAACTGAGGGTTACAGGGGGTGGGGGAGGGGGATGGAGTAACCCGGGTGATGGGTATTAAGTAGGGCACATGTTGTGATGAGCACTGGATCTTATACACAACCAGTGAATCGTTGAACACTACATCAAAAACTAATTATGTACTACATGCTGGCTAACTGAACATAATTGAAAAAAAAAAGAGTAGAAAAGTCGGTCATACAGTGACTTAGTTAACATCCCAGCTTAAAAAAAAAAAAAAAAAAAGATCTGCTGTATTAGCAAGGAGAATGGTAAAGTGGAAGAAGCTAAGGCTCATTCAGCTTCTTGATTATAGCATTTTCTATCTTCACATAAGACTGGGGTCTGCTGTTCTCCATTCTACTCTCTCTGGTAATCAAGGATGGTGGCCCTGCTCCAACCCTCAGTCAGTGCCTAAGGTCCCGGTACTTTAATTTCTGCCAATCCTCTTACTCTAGGTCTAAATCCTGCTTAGTACCTTTTGCCCATACCAGAAGTTCTTGTCTGTATGTACAATTTGCCTGACAGAATACCTCCTGGCCTTATTTCAGAATAGATTTATTGCCTAATCCTCCTTTATTGCTATATATCAGAATGTGGTTTGGAATTCTTGGTATGTACCATTGTCTAAGCTATGTTTCTTGGACCCAGGGCTTCAAGCGCAAACTTGCTCTCTTGTGCTCTTACTTCTTGGGTAAATGCTTGAGGTAGGGGAAACTTCTACAACAAACATTACTTTCTCAGTTCCATTCTGGATGCCATTGCATTGATTTGAAGACTAAGTCTTCCTAGTATATTAATTTGCGAGGGCTGCTGTAACAAAATACCACAGAATGAGTGGTTTAAACAATATTTATTTTCTCATAGTTCTGAAGTCTCGAAATCCAAAATCAAGATGTTGGCAGGTTTGGTTTCATCTAAAGCCTCTCTCCTTGGCCTGTAGATAGCCACCTTCTCACTGCGTCCTCACATGGTCTTTTCTCCGTGGGCAAATCACTGGTGTCTCTTTGTATTCTAATTTCCTTATAAGATCACCACTCAGGTTGGATTAGGGCTACTCTAAAGTTTTCATTTTGACTTAATTTCATTTTCATTTGACTTAATTACCTTTTAAAGGCCCTATCTCCAAATACAGTCACATTTTGAGGTACTGGGTGTTAGGACTTCAACATATGAATTTTGAGGTGACAGAATTCTGCTCATAACATGTAACATGCACAGTGCTCTGTGTTGCTGAGGTCTTAGCAGTTCTCACATTCAAGCCCTCCCATGTATCAAACAATCTATTCCACAGCAGCTTATCACTATTGAGAAATAAACTAAATAGTTGCCTCAAATATATTGAGGTCATTGCTGCTATTAATCCACTTTAATTTTTCTAATAGATTAGATTAATATGCTGACCTCCACTTTGATTTGTTAAGTAGCAAGTTGTTAACAGTTCAAACAAAACAAAACAAAATAAACAGAACTGTTGTTATCATTGGATCCCAAGTGTTTCTGTTTATTCCAAGGGAAAATATTAAGTTTTGTTTAATTGGATACATACTCATTACAAGACAGTAAATTCTTAACTCTCTAAATTTGTGATTTTGACCTCTGTTAGTAATTTTTCCACTTCAAAATATTTCCATTCATTCTCAATATACTCTGTAAGAAATTATGCTTTTCTGTGTCAGTGAGTAAAATTTTATAGTTTACATAGTAAAAATATGTATAAGAGATTCATAACAACATAATGAGTGTTTGAGAGAGCAGGGAGATCCTGAAGATATGGAAATATTGGTCTAAGATATCATATATTCATACATTCCTTCATAAGTTTATCAAATCCATGGCTGAATTTCATTCCTATGGCCCTCTGACACACAGACCTAGGTAAGGTTGTAAGAATATAGAGCCACAATAATATCCGTAAAGACTGTCTCTTTGTTCCAGTGTTACGAGAAGTACCAGGATTTGTGCTGTTTTATCGCTGCTCAGAGACTGACTACTCCTGATGGCAAATTTCAGATGATAGATTTGTCAGGAAATTAAAATGCCCAGGAGTGGCTATCAAAGGGCTATCTGAAGGATCTCCATTATTGACATCAGAAAAAAGAAAACTTGCAATGATATATAATTTTAATTGGATTCTGTCATGACAGGCTGACCACTTGCCCATAGTTATCTTAAGAAAAAATAACATGAAGGGGAATAAAATTTGCTACATGTCTTCCCCCAGTTGCTTGGAACAACTATGACTGTTTTAATTCATTTAAAATGTCCTTTGTCCTGGGCTTTCATTTTTAAAATTTCTTTGACAAAGAAGTAATGGAGGGCGGGTGTGTTCAGCCAGGGTGAAACTGTCTAATGAGAAACCTGTATAGTAGCTCTTACATGGTCAGTGGAAACTGTTCTTACACTGTGAACCATAAAAAGGATCTGTTCCCTTATTTCATGTTTTTGTCTGTATCAAATGGAAATACATTCAAATGTCCCCCTGAAAATTTATTTCAATAGGGAAAACCAACGATGTAATACAGTTAAATAATATAGTGGACTTACAATGATAACATTGATTTCACTGGGTCCTTGAAAGCTCTTAACCCTAGGGAATCTAATTATTTGTTTCTCTGGTAGTTCCTGGAGAACAGAGGTGGTATAGTCTGTGCCAAGGACCCTAGCCTTCAGGTCCATTTGGTTTGGCCCTCAAGATTTTGGCACTTATAGTACTTAAAGAAATAAACTTTTAGCCAATTCTTTTCAGATGGGGTCCATTTTTCTTGAAAAGAGTAAATTGGAAGATCTGATAAAACTGCTTTCTCATTCCCTCATGATAATACATCACCTGTGATTTTATGATTATTATAAAATTGAAGAAGAAACGAGTTTTGCTTTCCTTTTCCAAACAGAATCTCCTTTTTTGACTCTAAAATAAAAACTACTGATGATCAAATTTTAAGTTTTAATTCCTTTTCCTAGATACGGTTGTAGGTGAAAGCAAATAAAGTGTTTATTACCTTTTGCCTTGAGAGCCTCAAAAAGACATTCTACCTGAGATCATGCAAGAGTCCACTAATGTAAGCTTGGAGTGATTATAATTATGGGTTTGATCATCACATTTTATAATTTTTCTTTTCGCTTGAGCATCTATTATTGAACACCTGTACTGAGGTCAAAACTGTACCATGGGCTTTGAGAGACACAAAAGGGGCAGGTGACAGTATTTTCAAATGAGGATATTAAAAGCTATTTAAAGAATGAAAGTGCATAAATGAAATATACAAAAATAACATGAAACCAAGCAAATTTAGAATCCAATGGAAATTGTACAGATAATGTTATAACCTCAGGGAAGGGAGTTATCAACTCAAATCAGAGTGAATGAACAGACCTCAAGGAAGAGGTGACTCATAAATTTCATATGTTAGGCCTACAGTCTCAGAAAACAGGAAAGAATATTCAAAATAGCAGAAATGTAAAAGGTCCAAGGCGGAAATGATCTTGAAATCTCTACAAAGAGGCTAATTTGGTATGAACAGTTTGAAACAAGAATGAGATAGAAGGATAAATACACTTGGTATCAAAAAGGCATGATAAAATGCAATAGTTACTGAGACAAAGGAAAAAGTCTTATTTTCACAGTCTCTTTTATTTCATTTTTATAGTTGTTTTCAAATGTAGCATAACTCACTAGTGTTAATAGCCACCATGTCATTGGAAAATTCATAATAGACTGAAGAAGTCTGGTAAAATCCTAAAACCTGTCTTAAGCAACTATGATCTTAGGGCATAGAGTGCAGAAGGTACAGTAATGCTCCACTCTTGGTCTCTGGCATCTAGAACCCAGGAGTGATGAAAAAAAAAACCCTATTTTCACAAACCGTTTGGGCTAGGTTACAAAAATCAAGGTGGACATATATGTGTCAGTAACTGTACACATATATTCACTCAAAGGTAGAGAAGACCTATCCTTACTGTCAAGGATTTTACAGTTGTGTAGGAGAGATAAACATAGACATGTTAAAGTCCTCTGTATGTATGTATGTTATTTGTAGTGACGTGGGACAGTGTGAAGATACCACTCTTGGGGAGAGCTTATAAAATGCTTCAAAGGAAAAGGTGATTCCTAAGTAAGATTTAAACAGAAGAATCAAATTTTTGCAAGATACATTGAGACTAAAAGGGTATTCCAGGAGAGGTAAGTGACACAGCAAACATATCCAACACCTCTAATGTTAGGGATCCACAGGCATTTTGATATCACTGGATCTGAAAAAAAAACAGGAGGCTAGTGCCAACAAGTAGTCAGGGACCAGATCATAAAGGAGTCACAGCTTCTTTCTATTAGCCATGGAGAGCCACTGAAGCGTTTAAGCTAGGAAGAAACACGATCAGACTTACCTATTCCAAAGACCATTCTGCCTGCCACAAAGAAAATAGATTAAATATAGTCTAGTTTAGAGGTGGGAAACTCAGGTGGCCCTTACAAGCCTCCAAGTACCAGAAAATGAGGGCTTGAGCCAAGGCACAACAGTGATCTCAGGCAAGTATGCTTCTGAGAGCTATTTAGGAAATATTAGCAGGACTTGATTAATTAGTAATAATAATGATGATGATGGTAATAATCACAACAATACCTAATTTTATTGAGGCAGGCTTCATACTGAATGCTTTCATTTTCACATTATACCTAGGAGGTAGGTACTCTTAATTCCCCTAAAACTTGTTTCCCCCTAATGGGTCCCAGCTGAATGACTGGGGCCACCTCTTCCCCAATAGCTTAGGCCAGATGCCATCATCACGCTGGTTTAATCTTTCCCTTCCACCCTCCATCTAATTCATCAGTAAGGAATCCAATCACTCCTCGCCACCTCTAGGGCAAATAGCCCTTGTTCAAAGTGTGATCATCTCTCTCCAGGATTACTTGAAACTACTTCCTAACTGGTTTCTTTTTTCTTCCCTTGTTTCCCGACAACCTATTCTTCCTACAGTAGTGACAATGACATTCCCCACGCCTCAGAGGCACCCACTGATTCCTATCACACTTTAGACCTAGATCACGAAATCAGAAATCTTTTTTTTCTTTTTTTTGAGAACCACTGCAACAGGTCCCTCCGCCAGAAGATCAGCAAGAATATGTTTATAGAAGTCTTTATAAAGGCCATCATGCCCTACCTGAGGGACCACTGGTTACCTCCTTGGCCTACCAATTTCCTCCACGTCTCTCCTTCTGCTTTTGGCATACCTCTTTGCTCTTCCATGAACACCCACAAACATGTTCCTGCTTTAGGCTTGTGGACTTGTTCTTCCCTCTGCCTGGAGTTCTTTTCACAGGATTCCCTCCCATAGACAGATCTCTGTTCAAATGTCATCTCCTAAAAGATGCCTTCCCTGATCATTCTGTATAAAATAGCACCCTTTTCCCTGTTCTACCATCACGTTCTGTCTTTTAACAAACTTTCACCTTCTTCATTACAGCTATTGCTACCAAATGAATATATCTATTATTTATTTGCTAACTATCTTCCCTGGCTTGTTCCCTATTATATTCCTGGGGCCCGGGTTTAGTGTGCCACATATTGTGAGTATATAAAATTTGCTGAATGAATATAAGAACAAATGAAGGAATGAATCCTCTTTTTAGAGATGAAGAAACTGAGACATAAAGAAGCAAGTAAATTTCCCAAGTTCATACAGCTATAGATGTCAAGAGCTGTGGTTCAAGTCTGTGGAATATCACTAAGAACATGCATATTTAACCTCCATAGTGGCTTTATGTGGTTGGCGACTCATGGTGAAAACTCTAGTTCACAAAAGAAGATATTAGAGAAAGGATGATTCCTTCTTTTTCCTCATTTTCGTATTTTACTTAAAATTTTAGACTAGATATATCATAGGGAGAACATATTCAGTATAGCAAAAATAGAAGAAGGTTAGAGATGGAGTCATCCATTGTGTTGTTAGAGAAATTATGACTTGGAGTCAAAAATACTGCTTTCACATAAATCTCGACTACATGGTCATATAAGTGGGCTTCATCCTCCTAGCTATAAAATAGTTAAAGATAATTCCTACTTCAAATATTGTGAGGGTCAAATGAGATATGTGAAATATTTTGTACTATATAACAATGGGGCATGATCTTGTCTGAAGTATATGATATGATTGTGGTTTAGAGCATATAATTTCTTCTCTTTCTTTAAGATTTTATTTATTTACTTGAGAGAAAGAGCACGAGAGAGAGTGAGCACAAGCAGGGGGGAAGGGCAGAGGGAGAGGGAGAAGCAGACTCCCCACTGAGCGGGGAGCCTGATACGGGGCTCGATCCCAGGACTCTGGGATCATGACCTGAGCTTAAGGCAGACGCTTAACAGACTGAGCCACCCAGGTTCCCCTAATTTCTTCTCTTTCTAATGTGCTATGTATTCTGTGATTGTATACGCGTGTTATATGGCTAGACACCACTTGCTTAGATGCTTTTGGATCTTGCAGACTGAGCTGCTCTCCTAAGAAACCATGAATCTACTGGGGAAATGTGGCTCAATCTGTGCTAACTAGCTGGTGTAATTGACCTTCTGTCCTACCTTGCAAATTGCAGTCTTATACCAGGAGTTGTTAACAATAAGATCAGCAAAGAAATTCAGAGACAAACTAACCCTCTGCACTTTTTTTTCCTATTAAATCCACTGCAAATTGTTGTGACTAGATAATTAAAACAAGCTGAGAATGAGTCTCTTACGTTTTTAAAAAAAACATGGAAAGCAAAGTGGTGTCCCTAGAATTGTCCAACATTTATTCAAACAGAGGTCTTGAAAAGATTCGTTTCATGAGAGGGAAAGGGAAAGGTTTAAAATCTTATGTGTGGCCATTACAGGGAGCATGTTTTCTGTCTCTTCTTGTAGAAATGCATGCCTCTTATCCTCAATGGCTGCCAGGCTTCTTGTCAACCAGTTACTTTAAAACAATTGTTTCATTTGGAAAAGATCCCACAGCCCAAGTGATTGTCCCTTGTCAGTGACACATTCAGTTACAACAGCTCTGAATAGGAGTTCTGGAGGGCCTACTGTGCCTTGTCCTATCTTATCAGTCAACAAAGAACAACCTCCGAGACCTCAGTGCCCACTGGTGCCACTGTCAGGTGGTTTGAACATGTTGCACCTTCCCGGGGTTCCTCTGAGTCTTTCGTCTCTGTGCCTTTTACAGCCAATGACAGGCGCTGTCTCAGCAGTGTCTGGGTCTACCATGCCAAGAAAGCTTATGGCAGCAAATAAGATGGCAGCTGTGACAGTCCTGACAGCTGGCTGGAGTTCAGGGTGGCAGGCTGAACCGGACTGGGAGCAGTTGGAGCAGCAGTGAGCTATGACCACCATTACTGGTTGGCAGATGTCACTTTCCACACTACTAGTTACTACATGACGTGACGGACACACTCCCATCATGAAACAGGCAGACGGAACTTTCAACAAGCTCTGGGCACCTAGCATGTTCCACTCTATACATGGAGTTCAGAAAAAATGTGCACACTCTCATTAAAACATCAATTCCTTGCCTTTGTAGTACTTGTACAATTGGAGAAAAATTTCGTGAAGTAGCAATGGCAGAGAATTGAGACTTCCACATAAGAGCTGGAATCAATGAAAGTAAAACTGATTTCAAAGAAAGGGTTAGTGTGTTGGTTGCCTTTAGAAGAGGTACCGTGAGTTCACACACATCTCAGGATTTTTTTGTGTGGAAACTGTATGTATCCCCCATTATTTTGGAATATTCTTTCATGCCTGCTTTTCTTAGGCAAGCTCCCCATACCTCTGCCTCTTAACTATCTTTTCCTATTTTTAAGGAGAACAGATGATAAAAAATACCTATTATCAGAGGAGATAGGTACTGTAACATATATATTATCAAAACAAGTAAAATGAAAACTGTTCTATTAAATTGTGTGTACCATTGTGAGTTTGTAGACAGGGCAAAATGGATTTCTGTAGCCATGTCAAGTCTGTGCAGAGTATAGATTTGCTACTTTGTCATCGGGTCAACCAAGGTGGGCGAGCAGGCTCTTGGTCTGGAAATTTGGTGTCATGGATCTAAAGTTGAAAGCTGTCAAGCTAGATCTGGCAGCAGGTCAAGACAGAGCTGAATCTGGTCACAGAGAGAAGTCACCAAAATGACAGCAACACAAGCTGATGCTGCTGGTCTCACACCCTGACCCTTTAAGGGATCTGAGGTCTGTTCACCTAAAACCAATTCTCCTAATGTCAAAGCCTCCAAAGCACCCATTAGCCTAATAATCATATTCCTAATAAAAATCTGTCATAGACGTAGCATTTCATATATATGAAGATGCCACTCTAAGCATTTTTGAGGTCTCGTGTATTTTTTAACCGATTTTATAAAACTTTGTCTTCAGTGGTATGTCTTGGAAACCCTCACTAGTAGGCAAAACAGTTACTATGAGAGTTTACAAAAATGCCTCTGAGCTAACACTATTTTGGTACAAATGAAAAGTTGTATATTTGATAAATGAACATTTTAGATGAATGTGTCCTTAGGCAAATTGATTATTATGCCAATTGATTTTAAGTAAATTAGTTTTAAGCAATTTGACATTCTCCCCCTAAAGGAGCCTTCCCACTCTGAAATTCTAGGACATCTGATGTGCACTGCCCAAGACAGGGTTTGTCAAGCAGAGTGGCAGCTTTTGTTTGGCTCTATCTCCAAATAAGGCCAAGATTTCTGATACAAAGTAATGACAAAATCAGTACACAGATAAATGAGTTATTTACTGCAGGGCAGGTATACACCTATGCATTTCACATTTATTTATTCAATAAACTCTTACTGAGTATCTACTATATGCCAGGCACTGTTCTGAATGAGCTCATGTAATCCTTACACTGACCTTGTGGGTGATCCCCAAATGTGGCAGGTGGGGAGATGGGAACTGAAGCAAAGAAAAGTTAACCAATTGCCTAATTAAGTGGTGAAGGTGGGTTTTGAACCCAGGCAACCTGGGTCAATGCTTTACTGCCTCAGCACATAGGCTCTGCTGGTAAGTCATTACCTACAGGGCTCTAGGTGATTTTTTTCAAACTGGGTAAAACACCAAAGCAGGTTGTGGGGATGTAGATAACATCTCCTATATAGTTAAAAAGCAAATGCAAGGGCTAAGATTTCGCAGTGATAGCATTACCAGCAGATCAGAAATCACTTTTGGAGAGTCATTCACTTTTTCTGAGTGTATCTAATAATCTCCGTGTTCTAGACTGAGATGAAAGAAGACACCTATCAAAAGGAGCAAGTGATGAGCAAGAAATTCGAGACACATCCTATTAAAAGAGCAACAGCATGGCATGCTAATGTTCATGTTCCTTCTCTCTACTGTCTGGTTGTACATGGAGCCCAAATTCTTGTTTCCTTGCCTCCCTACTTGGGAATACTTCTGTAATGGATGGGAGTTGAATGTTTGGAGGGTATTACTGCGAGAAGGACTTCAATGCCGGCACTTTGCTGTGCAAGGTGCCACAAGTAGGAGCTGATGATGGAGGTCACTTCTGTGTCTTTTATGCTGTTGAACAGGTGAATGACCAGAATAATCAGAGATCTACCACCCTCATCCAGTATCCAGCCTTTGGTGCTAAACATCAGACACCATTCTGGCAATAGAAACTGTAACATTCTAGGGGCACTTGGATGGCTCAGTCAGTTAAGCGTCTGCCTTCGGCTCAGGTCATGATCCCAGGGTCCTGTGATTGAGCCCGAGTCAGGCTCCCTGATCAGTGGGGAGTCTGCTTCTCCCTCTCCCTCTTCCCAACCCCCACTCATGCTCTCTCTCTCTATCTCTCTCTGTCTCTCTCTCAAATAAATAAATAAAATCTTAAAAAAAAGAAACTGTCACATTCTAATATAACTACTGATAGTACTTATGGTGTCCTTAGTTAAATAAAATTTCCACTATGAGATGGTTATAATGAATCCTAAGACATAGTTTTCATGTAAATTTGTTAGCAAATAAAACAAATAAACCAACAAAATATACATTACTAATCGGAAATGTAGGAAACAATAAACAAAAAAAGAAAAAGAAAAAAGCCTCAGGTGGGAATTATTTAAAGCCAGTATTGCTTGATGATTTGAGCTTTAATTTGCAAGATTAAAAAAAAAGAGATAAAGACATTTTGGTATGGCTACAGAAATATTTGCAAAAGGTAAAATGTTCTTGCATTGCAGCTTAACCCACTGGGGACAGTCTTTCCACAGAAGTAAAAATGTCTTCTGGAGCTCAGCTGGCTATCAGCTTATGCCCTGAAGCATGATTATAATGTTAACCTTGAAAGGTCCTAATAAAATGAGTTTGGTGGTCTCAGCCTATATATTTTTATATGCGCCGGTGCATGCCTTGGAACATATCTTGATGGACTGTCTGCGGAATAGCCCAGCATGTGTCTGAGATTACAGTGTGACCCACCATCTTCACACTATAACTCCTTATTTTTTTCTCACATGATGCACCTCTCAAAATTCAGCCCAGAAGGGAGGAATGACTTCTTAATGACAGTCTGTACATTATTGATGGGGCAAAGAGATAACCCTAGGTGTCTTGTTTGCCAGTTGATTAACTAGCGTGAGTGCATTCCCTAGGGAAAACATGCTTTGCAGAAAACCAGTTATCCATTCAGTGTCTCTCTAATGACAATATTGCAAAATTTGAGAACCCCCTTTCCTCAAAACCTTGACTGAGTATCACTCTTTAAATCAGACTGCAAAAAAAGACAAAAATTAAAATTGAGATGCATATGGGCCATTTGAGTCAATGGGTCTTACTAAGAACTTAAGTTGAGGTAAATGACTGAGTTCTATTATTTGTATTTCATTGTAATGGTGACAGTTCTCCTGGGTAATCTTTCCAAGTTTTATCTTTTTGTCTGAAAGGGATATGAGATTGCTATTTCTATTACATTTGATTCAAATAAAATATTTAGAAGTGATCCCATGACAGGTTAAAGCCTTAGCATCTGAGGACTGACTGGTGACGTTCTCATGTGATGGTGCCACTCTTTCATGAAAACAGAGATCAAGTTGTAGTTTCCAGTCTTCCGTATCTACTCTGGAACTAGGCCAGCGATGTCAACGGTTTCTTCTCAGTCCCTCGGAGGAAAAGACATTTAACTTCTTCTGAAACCATTGCTTCATGACATAAACCAGCTCAGGATGTCCTTCTCTTATATTATACAAGACTGGAATGTGGGGCAAAATTCAGTGGCGAAACTTTTTTTCATAACTAAAAACTTTGCATGTCTTGCTCTGTGAATGTGAATGTCAGACTGATAAATAGATTGCATTCTTTATACTTAACTTCTCTGAATGGAATTCAAGATTTTTTTCTCTGAGGCCATCAGGAATTTATGAACCATTTTTTCTCCTCTCTAGTCTTCAGGGAAGAATCTATTTGTACAAAGAAGACTCCAAGGCATTTGTCATTTTATAGAGTGTACCCATTAGCAAGCATTAAACAGGAACCTAAGATTTTAGGAGTTCTGAGGAACTGTGGAACTGGGGCACATGTATTTAAAGAATATAGACTAAGCACAAACTTTTTATTCTCCCTCATTGAGCATCTTTTCTTCTGCGTCTTGCAGAAAACTTAAATTATAACATTATTCAGATGTTGGCAATTTCTTTGAAAATTTCTGCTGGTTATCATGTATTAGTAGGGACATTTCCACACAACACTGCTGTTTTCTCATTACTCTTAACATACTTAAGGAATATTGGGTTTAAAATCCCCTGTGACTTCTCCTCCTGACTAATGCAAGAAACTCAGACAAGACTAAAATAAAAAAGGGAAATGAATTATTTAGCCTACAGAAGAGAAGCCTAAGTGGGTTTGAGGATCATGAAGGAAATTTAATAATAGTCTTCATGTACAGAGCAGATATTATACAGAGATTGATGGCTAGCTATTCTCTACATTTACTGAGATCATAATACGAGAAAATAAAATAGGAGAAACTAAGGTAGGAATGAGGAAACATTTCCTGATGTTGAAGTTTGTTGGTTATGAATCATTCAATATTTATTAAGTTTCTATTATATGATGTCATGGTTGCCCAGGATGGAATCGTTTACTTAGGGTTCTTTTTAGAATATATTTACATTTTGTCTGAAATGATTCAGCTGGTCTTGTTTAGAGAGAGGGAAACACATAATTGGCTTTACGATTTTTGTGATTTCTTCAAAGACACAGCAGGAAAAGTGAGATGCTGATACAAATGTCCATACTAACATAACATGGGTTTTCCCAACACCCCTCTTCAGAAGCATAGGAAAAAACAATGAAACATGAGCACCCATCAATGGAATCATTGAGGCTCTAACATCTTTAAGTCCTTCTTTTAAGCAGGGTCCAATTATGGCTGACTAATCTCCTTGGGTTCTATTAATGTTCTCTTACAGAGCTAACCATATGAAGCCTCACTGCTTCAGTGATCTTAGCTACCATTCTAGTGGCTCCCCGTGCTGAACAAAATGATAACCATTGACATGAGCCAAGATATTTCTCTCTGTTTTGCCACCAATGCCACGCTAACCTATTTGTTACTCAACTCCAATTTCTGCTTGATAGGTATCACCCTTCTCTCTGTGTAAGACATTTACTCCTCTGACCCTATATCTATGTTATCACTAAGGTTAGAGAGGGTCATTTCCACATTAGAAAAATCACTTATTTAAACCCTTGAATAGTGTGGACTTGCTCTTAGTCAGGACACCTTCTACATTTTGCTGAGTTTGAGGAAAACATGTGAGTTGTAATATTTTATATGGACCTATAAGTGAAATCCTAACTGATAACCTAGAAGTATGTAATAATTGACTTCAAACAATTAAGACATTTATTTTAAATGAGTTTCTGCCTCCCAAGTTACCCCTCTTCATGTTTGCTATGTTCCTGGTTGTCTCCATTGCTAAGAATCTCAACTCATATATCCTGGGGCTGTCAGTTACAAAACTATCTTACCATTTTCAAATTGCAAATTAGGTCATCTTGTAAATATAGCCCTAGGTCACCAGTTTTTTAGCCATGCTTTTCCATAGTCTTACCTCTTTCATATAGTTAGGGAGAAGTACTAAATTTTAAAACCACCTGTTATAGTTACAAAGACAAAAGACGTACATCTTAGCACTCACAGGCCATCTGCTTTTGCATGACCCCTGTAGTAATTTGTAGCTAAGATATAATTAAATAGTATATACAAAGGCCAGGCCAAGGAGAAAAAGGAGCCAGAGGCATGGCTTTTTTTAAGATGGGGAGACGAACCATGAGAGGCTATGGACTCTGAGAAACAAACTGAGGGTTCTAGAGGGGAGGGGGGTGGGGGGATGGGTTAACCTGGTGATGGGTATTAAAGAGGGCACGTATTGAATGGAGCACTGGGTGTTATACGCAAACAATGAATCATGGAACACTACATCAAAAGCTAATGATGGAATGTATGGTGATTAACATAACATAATAAAATTAAATTAAAAAAAAAACAAAGGGTACCTAAAGGAAAAAAAAAAAAGATGACCCCAATTTATAAATATGATTCTACCCTTATTGGAGAAAAATGTACAGGTTTATCTAGTCAAAGCTAAAATTAAACCCTTCCAAAAACTGAATAGCTATTGAACAATATTTTCATCGATTGTAGGCTGACAATATACAGCAAACTGTCAACTTCAGGGGAAGATCAGCGGATGCTTTTCTCAGGAACCTGAGATATAAAGAAGGTATGCAATTTGCCCAAGGCACACCTTGAGTGACAGAGAAGAGATTTGCATTTATGTAAGTCTGAATCCAAACACATGCTTTTTCGTCTATATTAATCAACTTTTACAGTGACTATAAAATGATCTCACTATAACTTGTAATACTTCAACCCAAAATTGTAAATGTGTGGATAGCTTCTGTTGATCATTCCCTCTTCCCAGAGGCCCTTTATTCCTTCACATGCTTTATAGGACAACACTCCTCTGGGTTTTCTTCTTGGCTCACTAGCAACCCTTTCTGTCTTCCAAACTTTTAGTTCTCGGAAGGTCCCAGGCCGTAGTACTTTGACTTACTCATATTAAACACTTATTCCTTTGCGGAATTGCTTGCAATCTTGTGGCTTTAAAAATGATTTGTGGGCTAATGGCATCAGATTTATATATACATTTTAGAACTCTGCCTTGAACTCCAGACTTCTACATTCAACTGCATACTCAGTATCTCTAGTTGGATGTCCAATAGACAGCTCATATTCAACATGTCTAAAATTGAACTCCTAACTCTGCCCCCAACCTCTGCAAAATTGCTCCATTTTAGTCTTTGTCATATTAATGGCAATTCTGCCCCACAGTTGTTTAGACACAGGTGCTTAGAATCCTCTATTTTTCTCTGTACCTTACATCTCATTTATTAGAAAATTGGTCTGGTTCTACCTTCAGCTATTTCCAGAAGTAGACCATGCCTAAGCATCTCTACTGCTTCTACAATCAGCTCCACAGCACCACCATCTCTTGCCTGGGTTACTACTCTTGCCTCCAACAATCCTCCAGCTTCCACTCTTGCTTCCTGTAGTCTATTCCCAACACAGCAAGAAGAGCGGTTCTGTTTTACCAGGGATTATGGAACAGTTCTGCTCAAACTCTCCAAATTTTCTCAATACTTCTCAGAGTTAAATCTGTAATCCTTACAATGTCTTTCAAGGATCAACTAGATTTGGCCCTGTGTTATCTTGCTGACAGGGTTGCCCATTATCTTTTCCCATTCTCAGTTTGCTCCAGCTACCTGGGCCAGAATTTTTATCTATTTCTCACATACTCCAAGCAGCTCTTGCCTCAAAGCCTTTGCCCTGGTTCTTGCCTTTGCACATAATGCTTTTTCACCAAATGCCTGCATGGCTCACTCCTTGATTTCCTTTAGCTCTTTCCAGCTGAGGATGACCTTAACCACTCCCTTCCTTCCTCCCTCCCAATCTTCCTTACACTGCATGCACTGTTTTACCTCCTTCATGGCATCTGTCACTTTCTAAAGTGCTGTGTAATTTAATTATCATGCTTCTTTTTAACATTTTGTCTCTACTCACTAAAACATAAGGCCCATAAAGCAGGTTTTCTATTGGCTGGTTGTTGGATGAATTCCTGTAATAGTGCCTGATACACAGTTAGCAGTCAGTAAATATTTTAAGAAAGGAAGAAAGAAAATAAATAAATGAATGGATAAAAACAGAAAGAAAAGAGAGAGGAAAGAAAAAGAAAGAAAAATGAAAATAAAAAAGGAAAGGAAGGAAGAAGAAGGTTTTTTTAAAATGGAATCTGCAATGCTCTATCTCTTACTTAAAGGGTTAGCTTATTCTCTGGTTAAAACTGAAATTAAACACTTGGAATAATCAATAATATTTAGAGTCAGAATGTTTTGGGGAGGTATTTTTAAAGTAATTAAGAAGTAATTGGATGTTAGTAAAAAATAAAGATAATTCATCACAGCCAAGAAGAGCCCAAGGACACTTGAAAATTAAATGGGATTCTGGAACAAAAAAGGATATTGGGTAAAAACTAGATATCCAAAGTATGGATTTTTGTTAATAATGTCTCAGTATGGGTTCATTAATTGTAACACATACATCATACAGCTATAATATGTTAATACCAGTCGAGGCAGTGTGGGGTAAATAGAAACTCTGTGCTATCACAGCAATTTTTTTTTAAAATTTTTTTATTGTTATGTTAATCCCCATACATTACATCATTAGTTTTAGATGTAGTGTTCCATGATTCATTGTTTGTGCACAACACCCAGTGCTCCATGCAGAACGTGCCCTCCTCAATACCCATCACCAGGCTAACCCATCCTCCCACCCCCCTCCCCTCTAGAACCCTCAGTTTGTTTTTCAGAGTCCATCGTCTCTCATGGTTCGTCTCCCCCTCCGATTTCCCCCCTTCATTCTTCCCCTCCTGCTATCTTCTTCTTCTTCTTTTTTTTTTTCTCTTAACATATATTGCATTATTTGTTTCAGAGGTACAGATCTGAGATTCAACAGCAATTTTTCTGTAAATCTAAAGCTGTTCTATGACAAAAAGTTTATTTTTTTAAAAAATGGATGTTCACTAGAAAGAACTGATTATAAGGTTTTTTTAGGGCTTTATTTTTATTATTTATTTATTTGTTTATTTAGAACCGCATTTTCATCACATAGGATTTCTGTGTGACAACAGTCCAACCGGTTGAAAAATTTCCCAATACAACTAGTTAAAATTGTTATGAAAGTCACTTGATTTTACATGTACTCACATGTATTTTATGATTCCAAATAATTATAAAATCTTAGAAACTACCACTTACAAGAGCCTCAGAAATCTTCAATTATCTCCAAACCCCTTCCAAGAAAAGAAATTTTTAACATTATTCTTGACAAATAGTCATCAAGGAAAATTCATCTGGTGAACTGGGGAAATTTTAAAATTTTAAGATTTGTCCTTTTTTTTTTTTTTAAGAGAAGGACCATGCTTGGAGTTAGCCCCTATTTTGGTTAGCCGAAATAAAAAGTAAAATTCACAAGAAAATATATTAGTATACCAGAAAATGTACAGTTAGTAATCTGAGGAAAACTTTGAAACTAAAACCAGGACATAACACGACGTTGGAAAAACAGAGAGATTAGTTTAACACCAACTGTTGAGTGTGAGATATACTGGAAAGTAATTGGTAGTTCCTGTGTGTGTGATTTTTGATCACAGAATATTTTGCACACACCAGCACCAAAGTTGTACACCAAACTGTACGAGAGTTATCAGCAAGGATACAGCCTATAGGCAAGAGAAAGGCAGTCTATAGCATTCTCCATATCATAAACACATACAGTTACAAGGTCATAGATTGCAAGCATAATTTGGACACAGAATTAGGTAACCCTTTGAGACTATGGAAGAATTGGTATGGACCACATTGAGAGAGAGACAGAGATAGAAACAGATCGAGAAGTGATAGAGACCATCTTAAGATGTGGCAAAAAGGGGCACCTGAGTGGCTCAGTCCTTAAGCATCTGCCTTCAGCTCAGGTCATGATCCCAGGGTCCTGGGGTCGAGCCCCACATCAGGCTCCCTGTTCGGCGGGGAGACTGCTTCTCCCTCTCCCACTCCCCCTGCTGTGTTCTCTCTCGCACTGTGTCTCTCTCTGTCAAATAAATAAAAATCTTAAAAAAAAAAAAAGATGTGGCAACAAACAATCCTGGAAGAAGTTCAGGAATGGAACAAATAAATAAATAAGGCTAAAGAAAGAGTGCTTTTTTATTTTTCATTAATAAGTAAATTCAAATATGCTTATTTGAGAATTTCTGGGATGCTATATGTGAATTAATGAGTTGTTCTCCTTGGTGATTCTGGTCAGATCAGCATGGTTAAAAAATCATTGATTCATCTGTGCTAGTAATCCTTTACTGCAACTTGGAAGAAGCCCCAACCCCTACCCACCTTTTGCCAGTTCAGGGACTTGGAGAACTAAAGTGTTCTAGGCAGCTTGTCCTGTTACTTGCTGTCATCCACAGGAAGCAGTTGTAGGACCAGAAGACAGAAAAGCATGCCGCAGTCTGTGCACTAATTTTAGGATGGTGGGATGGGCTGAGAGTACCTATGACCTGGAGACTTTTTCAGCTCTATATGGTCAGTCCAGGGGTGGGGATGGGAGGAGTTTAACCCACAGACAAATTCCACACACAGGATCATATACCGACTTGGTTACTTTTGTGAATGAGGTAGGTGATTTATCTTTTACTCTCAATAATTGCCCCACTGAGAGTAAAAACTGACCAGATTGTTGACTGTAAGTTTTGTGGTTTCTGGCATAGGACTTCAATATTGGGTAATTTCACTTTTAGATGCATTGTCACTACTGACCTCCAGACTTGTCATTGAGAACAGGTTATTTTCAATTTAGGAAGAGCACTTTACCTGACTCTAGTTTTATCTGGATAGATTTTTATTGTTGCTTTTACTATAGCAGTCTGTTTTCACTGGTACATATCTTATATTAAGTAATCAATCATTTCTCTTGTATTTCCTCTTTGTCTTTCACTTTTAAACAGGTATGAGGTAGATGCACTCAAAGGGAGTTAGCCAACAGGACAGACTAACTTCAGGCAGAAAGACTGGATAATGTTTTTACAAACCTTTATGATGCTCCGAACAGAAGTCCTGCACTTTGATCAATACATCTATACTCAATCCAGTAATATTCCTTAAATGGTACCTGGAATCCAGGCAATTCGGTAGCACCTCAGGCCAAACCTCCCCCACAAAACTACTCTTGGGTGGGTCTAAAAGACATCACTAGAAGACTTGTTGAAACAATGCTGTTACAAATATTTTTAGAATTTGTAAGGGGATTTGGGAGATAAATGAACAAAATAACTGTTGCCTCCCTCCCCCAATATCTGGAACTTAGAAGACTGACTTGTCAGAATCAGAACAATCATAACTTCCTCATTTTGGGATATGTTTGTGCTCTAAAGAGCTGTACTACTCCCACAGGTCTACTTCTAGTTAGAATAAATTTTTTTCAGAACTATGGGTGGCTCACTTTTGGATGGGAAAGATTCCAGATCTTTATCAGGCTATTTGTATGACTACTTTGGAGTTTATTGATATATATATACCTTCGTAAACAGTATTGCCTGGAATGAGCATGCTACGTCATCTGCCTGATATTTAGGCCAAAAGCAATAAAATTAGTACTTTCTTTTAATTGCACCATTTTGACTTTCTCTGACACCCCACCACCACCCCATACATCTAGAATTGGATTAATCAACTGCCTGACTTAAATTTTCTAAATTTAATAATTTTCCCTCAAGGTAATATTTCTATCTAGCTTATTTACTCTCTCCTTTTCATTCTAAGCCACCATTCTGCTCCCAAATTCCATCATTTATTTTTGTCATCTTCTGTTATTCTCCCACGAAATTAGTAATACTACAGACTAATGTACCCTTAATGCCCAGCCAACTTTCTGGCATATAATATACACTAAAAATGTTTTTAGTGTGAATAAATAAGAACTATGGATAGTAGTCATTCTCAGATTATTATGTGAGTATCACATACTATTCCAATAAAATTATTCTAAGGTTTGTTGAAACATTGATAATGCTCTGACATCAAAAGTATAAACACTGATTTATTCTCTTTGATTTTTCTCAATATAATTTATGACAATGCATTCCAGAATACTAAAATGTGTTATGCATGATGTTTGTCACTATTTCCTTGTTCTTGTGTCTATGACTGAGTTCTTAAAATAAGGAAACCCTAAGACTATATGTGTATATATTGTTTTCTTTTGCTTTCTCATTTGAAAACATCACCTATTTTTCTCTGTATTAATTTTTATAGATATTGGTTTTTTGGTTTTGTTTTATTAATTTTTGTGTTAAAATGACATTTGAAATATCCATGACAGAGTTTGGGGCTCTAGCCAATAGTTTAGCATTCAGTAATTAGTAAAAAGTTACAGGATCTGATAGTGTTTTGGTTCCAGATTTGAGGAGACGTTCTGCCTGAAATACCCTTGCTGGAATAGAATTTAAAAGCAAATACCATATGATTTCGTTCATATGTGGAATTTAAGAAACAAAACGAACAAACAAAGGAATAAAAAAGAGAGACAACCCAGAAACAGATTTTTACAGAGAACAAACTAATGTTGCCAAAGGGGAGGTGGGTGGGGAATGGGTGATATAGATGAAGGGGATAGGAGCACATATATTGAGATGAGCACTGAGTAATATACAGAATTGCTGAATTACTGTATTGTACACCCAAAATTAATATAATTCTGTATGTTAAGTATCCTGTAATTAAAAGTTAAAAAAACCTTTAAATTACAATGTCTCTGTTCTATTTTGATATCTTGAGACTAAACATATCCTTTTTTTCTTTTCTTTTTTTTTTTTAAAGATTTTATTTATTTATTTGAGAGAGAGAGAATGAGAGACAGAGAGCATGAGAGGGAGGAGGGTCAGAGGGAGAAGCAGACTCCCTGCCGAGCAGGGAGCCCGATGCGGGACTTGATCCCGGGACTCCAGGATCATGACCTGAGCCGAAGGCTGTCGCTTAACCCACTGAGCCACCCAGGCGCCCCAAACATATCCTTTTTTTCTTGAGAGAGAGAAGGGGCAGAGGGAGAGGGAGACAGAGAATCTTAATCTTCCACGCCTAGCATGGAAACATGGGGATTGATCTCACAACCCTGACATCATGACCTGAACCCAAATCAAAATTCAGATGTTTAACTGACTGAGCCACCCAGGTGCTTCCCACATCCATGTTTTGAACATATTCTTAGATCATATTCAGCTCTCTCTTGTCCTTGTGTTCTTTGTTAATACCTGCATATTATTTGTGCACATTCCTGGCTCTATTTAAAAGTGGAGAAAATATGACTTCTCCTGCCCAATAGCTAGCATAGTGTTTTGTATGAAATAGATGCTGAATCAATTTGATTAACTAAATTACAGATAATATGTGGAAGGAATAGAATTAATATTGTACTATTTCTACTAAAATTTATAATTCTTCAGTATGCTGCCAAATGGCCAAGTCTATTCTTCATTGATTTCCTGTCAATCATTAAATACATATTTTATTGTTCCATTTTACTTCATTGTTCAGAATTACCCATTTCAGCCATAATTTATTACTTGTTCTATGCTATTTAGGTCTGCTTGCTGGTTCTAAATGACCACAATATCATTTTACAGGTATAATTCACACTAGATATAAAGCTTAATACAGCTTCTCAACATTTGATCACTTAATAATGTCATGTTTTTGAATTAATGGTATATTGCATCCTATTTCACTAAGTTAAAATGAGAGTCTAATAACAATTATAGTGTCTGGAAAGTATAATTTTAGTATTTAAAATATCTAAGAGAATATATATCTAGAAGTCACATTTTTCCCTTAATTGATCACTGTAAGAACATTCTCGCAGAACTGTTGTTGAATGGATGTCACTGTCAGAGAGCATGATTTAATATGATATTATGTGACTTGTGGGGAGATAAAAGTTAAAATTGGCTTTTCTGGAACCTTCCTGTCTTATCTTTCTTTCATCACAGAGAGGTATAAGTACTGATTGTACTTTTTAATTTCATGTGAACTTTATTTATTTGTGATTAGATATTTGACAGAGACCATTGTCTTGAGTCACATTCTTTCTACTGGGGCTGTCAAGAGTTTAGCTAAGCTTCTCCATGGTATTGCTGCCTAGCATTCATTTTGTTTGGCCAACTGACCTGCAGGGACCTTAAACTAACTCTAGCCCCTCAGGCAGCACATACTCTAGATAACAGCCACCAGAGTCACAAGCAAATGCAGGTTCTTGATATGATTTCCCCAACTGTGATCAACAGTCTTTCCACCCCCTAAGGTCTTCCCCTTGTGCTTAGATAAGACCTTCATGGAACTTATCAAACTCCTGCTTTTTTTAGTTTGAGTTGACCAATCTGGCTTTAGTCCAAGAACCCCAAAGCACTGTACCCATGGACTCAAATAAAGGAATGTGCTCCAGATCCTATGGCTTTCTGTCTGTATTCTGCCTTGACCTCCCCATGTGGCCGCTTGAGGCATGCCATGTACCTTCTCCAGGACATATGAGTGATAAACTCTATTTCAATTTCTCTTGTGGTCTCTTGTTGAACTGTGGCACCGTGTGCTCCTCTTAACAAATGTTAAGTTAACAAACTCAGAACATGCACAAATTCATTTGCTAAAATATAGTATAAATATCAAATTGAGCAAAATTTGGCCAAGTATTTTCTTCTAATGGACAGAACTCAGTAGACATTAAGCCCCTGAAAAGAGAACTGTAACTCCAGTGAGGAGAAATATATTGCACTAAATGGTTGTGAGAAACAATGTGAGAACACTTAAGCAAGTATAGAATGGTATGTAAAAAATATAGCATGGATTGATAAAAAGAAAGATGAGTGTCAGGCTTAACAAACCAATTAACTTTCATCAAGCAAGAGAGTCAATGAGTTCTTGACAGGGGTAAAGCAATAGACATAATTTGTTTACAGATTAAAAAGCCTCTTTGACGTGCTACCACATCATAGACAAGAACATGAAATTAGCAAGTTATTTATGGAGAAATTATGCATCGAAAGGAAAAAAAAGTGCACAATGGTGAAGAACATTGACAGGCATTCCAGATTACATAGAAGTAAGGAAGTAAATAGAAAGAGGGGGCTACAGCTGTGCCTACATGCCATCTCTGCTCAAAGCGACATCTGCTAACAGGAACAGAATTGAAAGCTGGGATGAAACTAGCATTGCCAATCGATAGTATTGATTGAAACAAATTAGGATCAAATTAGGTCTATTATTAGAAATTTATTTCCTTGGTTTTCTACTGGCTTTGAATTCCTTAGAAAATATTAAGGAGTTTTCATCCACAATAACTATATTTTTCATGCCATTTCACACAAATGGATAATTAGAAAATTCTGTCCAAAGGACACATAAAAACAATGGCAAATCAGATCTTTACTGCACTTCTTCAGTCATATATTTAGATATGTTTTCTCCTCTTTCTTCTTCACATCATGTTTCCCCACACCTGTAAACTCAGCCCAGGACAGTATTCTGTTGTAACACATTCTGTATATCCCAATGGAGTCATATTTTTTCATATTTGCCCATCAATACTGGGTAAGACTCTACTATTTTTATACCTCAAATATTTAAAATAATTTTCCAAGGTAAGCTAAATTCTCAAGTATCTATCTCCAAAATTGGCTCCTTTTCATGTAATTCCAAATCAGATTAATGGCATAATTGCCCAGAAGATTAATTTTGATGTCCCCTTTTCCTTCTCCTATCCAGAGGCTTCCCTAATATATCTATACATTTTCTTCATTATTCTCAAACTGATATTATTCAGTTTTTATTCAAATTCTAATACTTCTAAACTATATTATTATAATCTGTAATAATATCTTTCAATTATATGTTTATTCTTTAAAAATGAAAAGTGCTAATTATTTTATAAAATTTATTTTTCTTTCTTTCTTTCTTTTTTTTTTTTTTTTGAGGGGGGTCAGTTAGGGGCAGAGGGAGAGAGAGAAAATCCAAGCAGATTTCATGCCTAGTGGGGAGCCAGACTTGGGATTCAGTTTTATATATATATATAATATATATATATAATATTCCATTGGGTTTTTATATATATAAATATATATAGAATATAATCACATATTCTTTATCCATTCATCTGTCAATGGACATCTAGGCTCTTTCCATAGTTTGGCTATTGCAGACATTGCTGCTATAAACGTTGGAAGGGACACAAATACATGGAGGTTAAAGAGCATTC
Organism: Leptonychotes weddellii; assembly: GCF_054177405.1. Taxonomy (NCBI): domain Eukaryota; kingdom Metazoa; phylum Chordata; class Mammalia; order Carnivora; family Phocidae; genus Leptonychotes; species Leptonychotes weddellii. The sequence goes on from NC_138370.1 coordinate 106,063,703, forward strand.
TACTAAAGAGTGAATAGGTCAACTAGGAAATTAAAGAAGAATTTTAAAAATTCCTGGAAACTAATGAAAATGAAAACACAGCTGTTCAAAACCTTTGGGATGCAGCAAAGGTGGTCCTAAGAGAGAAGTATATAGCAATTTCTCAAGAAATAAGAAAAGTCTCAAATACACAACCTAACCTTACATCTAAAGGAACTGGAGAAAGAACAGCAAATAAAGCCTAAAGCCAGAAGAAGAGAATTGATAATGATTAGAGTAGAAATCAGTGAAATAGAAACCAAAAGAACAGAAGAACAGATCAACAAAACTAGGAGCTGATTCTTTGAAAAAAAATTAATAAGACTGATAAACTCCTAGACAGACTTATCAAAAAGAAAAGAGAAAGGACCCAAATTAATAAAGTCATGAATGAAAGAGGAGAGATCACAGCCAACAGTGGAGAAATACAAACAATTATAAGAACATATTATGAGCAATTATATGCCAACAAATTAGGCAATCTGGAAGAAATGGATGAATTCCTAGAAATGTACAAACTACCAAAATTGAAACAGGAAGAAATAGAAAACCTGAACAGACCCATAACCAGTAAGGAAATTGAAGCAGTAATCAAAAATCTCCCCAAAAACAAGAGTCCAGGGCTGGATGGCTTTGCAGAGGAATTCTACCAAACATTTTAAAAAAGAATTAATACCTATTCTTCTGAAACTGTTAATGGAAGGAAAACATCCAAACTCTTTCAATGAAGCCAGCATTCCTTGATCTCAAAACCAAAGACCCCACGAAAAGGGAGAATTACAGACCAATATCCCTGATTAACATGGATGCCAAAATTCCCACCAAGATACTAGCCAATAGGATCCAATGGTACATTAAAAGGATTATTCACCACAACCAAGTGGGATTTATTCCTGGGCTGCTAGGATGGTTCAAAATCCACAAATTAATCAATGTGATACAATACATTAATAAAAGAAAGGACAAGAACCATATGATCCTCAGAAGAAAAAGCATTTGACAAAGGACAGCATTCTTTCTTGATTAAAACTCTCCACAGTGTAGGGATAGAGGGAACATACCTCAGTGTCATAAAATCCATATACTAAAAGCCCATACCGAACTCTATCCCTCTCACTTTTTCCCCTAAGGTCAGGAACAGGACAGGGATGTCCACTCTCACCACTGTTGTTCAACATAGTACTAGAAGTCCTAGCCTCGGCAATCAGACAACAAAAAGAAAAAAGGCATCTGAATTGGCAAAGAAGTCAAACTCTCACTCTTCAGATAACATGATACTCTATGTGGAAAACCCAAAAGACTCTACCCTAAAAAAATCATTCTTGTAAATATCCTCCTTAAGATATACAACTAGCAATAGGTTACTGGGTCAAGGCATGAACATTTACATGGCTTTAGAAAAGGGGTCAACAAACCATAACCTGTGGGTCAAGTATGGCCCACTGCCTGTTTTTGTAAACAAAGTTTTACTGTAACAGTTACACTCATTCATTTAGATATTATCTATGGTTGCTTTCATACTCCAAGGGCAGAGTTGAATAGTTTAGCCCATAAAGCTGAAAATATTTACTCTCTGGCCCTTTCCAGAAAAATTGGCCAACCTCTGCCTAGAGGACAATTTCTTATTTCTGAGAAGCAGTTTTCAGTACCTACAAAGAGTTGACTGATTTCACCATACCTTCATCTGTGATGAGAATTATGAAACTTGTAAAACATTTATGAATTGCCTTTTCTCCATTATAGTTTCACACTTTGTTCTGAAAAGAAGATTGAGAGATCTAGACCCTGTACCAAAGGGTCTGGCAGCCTAGAAAATTGCCCTGAAGCCTTGGTTATATATGCTTCCAAAGAAAGTCGATTACTTCTGGAGTTAGCATTAGCACATCAGTGACTGCCAGGTGCTTCCTCTCTCTAGCTAATGAGTTCTATGGAGAGCACACCCTCAGCTAGTTTGCAATGCCAACAAAGTGAAGAGAAATATAAGAGCTCTAACCCATCAGACTTTGTGATATTGTCTACTTTAGCATACTGAACTGCTGCAGATGTTTTCCCTTCAAGAGCACAGTTTAATATACACAAAAGTGCCTTAAAGCAAAATTTAGGTTATTGAATAAAGGTCTGCTGACTTGCTTCAGCATGGCATTATGCTGAGATTGCATGCCAGGTGCAAAAGGGCTATCACATTTCATCATTTCTGTGTTGCAAAATCAGGTAACATGGGTATATTAGAAGTTAGATTATCTTCTTGTAATACAAAGTGACCCAATTTGCCAAATAAAAATGGAATGAAAACAGCACCTTGTAGCAACACCTAAAATATCTTCTGAGTCATTATCTCTTTAATGAAAAGCAACGCTGGACAATTTCAACACAAATTGTGGTTTAGCATCTCATTAGCTGAAAAATGGCTTATACACACCATGCATTTCTAAGCACCTGAAGTGTTATAAAAGTGTTACACCAAATGAGTCAAGAGTCCATTCCTCTATCCATCCTCAGATGATAATTAAGATCTTTCTGTCCTTCATTATTTTATCATAATCATGTTTCTTCTTTTATTTTCCTCAGATATTCAGTAGAACAGAGTAAGAGTTCCAAACAGCCTATTTGACATATTCCTAGGTATTTAAATAATTTTTCCCACTGTGGATTATGTGGATGTTTGATTCTGATCTGCCATTTGACTGGCATATTTCTTTTCTTGGGGTCTAAAAATAAAAGAGGCACTGACTTTGTGTACGAAAGGCCTCCCAGAACATAAATTACTCCTGGGCATCTCCTAGTGCCAGTAAAACAAATCCTGCAACTTTTTAATTGAAGCCTACTGAGACCAGTATGTCTCTATTTTTCAGTTCATTTAAAACATCTCCCTTCAGAAGTGATATTTTCCTTTTAGTAATCAAGTAATTACTAGGCTGATTTCACTTCTTTTGCACAAACTTTGCCTTGTGTTCATCAGCCTGGTTCTTTCACCCTGATAAGCCTGGATACTGGGGCTGGCATAGCTGTTCCATACCAGGCCTGAATATCTGCAGGCATTTTCCTCCTGTTTCACACTGAGTTAGCAATCAATCCCATCTGTTCTTTACCATTAGAAATTCACAATGTGCTCAAAGCCATTCTTCAAGTAAGGTCTTAAACTTTCAAGGCAGCTTTCTAGATAGATAGATACGTACATTCATACACAGAAACATACATATACATATATATACATGCACAGAGTTTTCATACCCATAATACATAGATTTTGGATAATAAGAAAAATAGGTATCTGGAAATAATTATTTGTGAACAAACCTCATTTGTATATGCTGATTGCTTTATCATTTTCCATGAAATAGTGTAAGATGACTATATGTTTGTTTGATATACCATATTTATGCTATCACTAAAAAGTAAGTTGTTTTTCAAAACATTCATGGATCTAGGCAAGATAATCAATTAGGTGTTAACTTTTTTTTATTATTTTTGCTTCAAGCAATTCTTCATTGACTTAGAAAGTATTCTTGAATTTGATGTGTTGTCAAAGTCAAGAATAATCAGTCCCAAATTCCTTCCAGTCCATTTTGTTGGGGTATCAGTGTTAAAATATAGCAGTATATAAATTAGCTAGCATATGACATGTTTCAAATAAATACAAGAAAACACTACATAAGAAAGCCCTACAAAATAGTCTTACGGCTTTATAATGAAAATAAATGAACTCTGTATAATATTTACTTTAAAATATGGACAAAGCTGAGGTACTGTGAATCCTTATGAGTGCTGTTCCATTGTGTGTGGTGTGAAGGCATTTTAGTCTAAAACTTTGCGTCACTCAATGAAACCTGTTTCCACAGGTTAGTACGAGTTTCAAGTATATACAATAATTTAATCTCTTTACCGTATCTCAAAGTCTAAGTAAGTCTTGATCAAAATACTAAGTCTATTTCCTTAAGAGATTTGATAATACTTTTATAGAAATAGTTTTGTTTATTTTCATTGTCAGCATTTTTGTAAAACTATAAATGCTAATTGTACCATTTCCTAGAGCATAACAAGGTGTCCTAAGCTTTTAAAAATAATTTCAAAGAGCTGCAAAAGCTCATGGAAATCATGAACACTGAAGTATGGAACAACCCCTAAAATATCTACTTTATATAAATTATATTTCCCACTTAGAATAAGCATCCACTTTAATGTATCAAGTTTGAAATGTAATTTTTGTGCAACATATAGGAATTTACTAGCCAAACTTCCCCTAGTAATTGCCCATGTGATTCTCAAATATGTCTCAGTAATAAGAAAACAAATTTAAAAGGCCTTGAAATAAGATCTATGACTTTTTAAAACAATGTCTTTTGCATAACATTAAAGCATAATCATTGTAACACTTTAAAGTCAGTTTACCTAAATAAAAAAAAATTATAACAGTATGAACAGAAATTAATTGTGAAATTTATGAAGTCTCCATTGGTGATTAAGCTCTGGGGAGCAAAGCAGATTTTGTGTATATTTTCTTTGATATAGCATATCGCTGTCCACTATATAATTTCTTTTGCAGGTATCTTTCTTTATATTGAACTTGGGAAAAATGTGATTTGAAAGTACAGTGGGATCTGTGATACAAATGTCTATTAGAGGTGACTGGCACATCATTTGTCTCAAAATTTCATTAGAGAGGATGGTATAGACCAGGGAAAAATTGAAAGGAGTAATAGAAGGAGCATAGCAATGTGCTGTAAGTTTTTAGATACCTGAAGATGGAAGAAAAACATTGAGTTGGCATTCACCTGATTTCTTCCAAGTACTAATGGATAGGAAGTCAACATATTGTAAATTATTTTTCTTCCTAGCTTGTGACATTTTAGTTAACTGTATTTAATAAAAAACTCTCACCTCTTAGTCTTGATTCAAGCTAGTCATTCAGTCTCCAAAGTGTAAATGATATGTGACTCATCCCAATCCTTCTTTTTAAGATCCAGTTAGTCACCAAATTCTATGGAGTTTTCTTTCAAGATACTTCTTATCCAAGTTCTTTTCACTTTATTTTCATTATCAACATCCTAATCCACACTTTCATCACTCACTCGGAGATGAATCAAAGAGCTTCCTACGTGTTCTAACTTATCTCCTCCATCTGCTCCATCCTACATACAAATGACAGATGAACCTTGCTTAAATCTTCTTTAAAGAAATTATATCATTATCTACTCCTCCCTCACAATGAATTTCAACAGTACATCCTGTAATGTTTCTCTTTCTCTATCCAAACAACCACATATCTTATGATATCTCAAATATAACTTTAGCTTAAATTATATCAGCCTCTACATTTCAGGGTTTTGATATCTACTGGTACTTGTTTGAATTTGGCTTTGAATTGAGATTTAAAGACTGAGATAATAGTACCATTACTAGAAAATGACTTTTCTAATTGTTTTCAGATGTTTTCAAGTTGATCTTTTCTTGAATCATATAATGCCTGCATTGATTGTTCTTAAAACTATGATCTAGATTTTGATTTCAATCTAGTAAGCTATTATTTATTTCTCACTCAGCATTTTTCAAGATAAAGGTATATATTAATTTATATTGAAATGAACCAAATTAGAGATGGCTAAGTAGTTACAAAAAGATCTAGATAGAAAGGGATTTTTGTTTCCCAACTATTCAAATGTTATAGTATTCTTCCTTTTATTATTATTTTTTTTTAAAGATTTTATTTATTTATTTGAGAGAGAGAGAATGAGATAGAGCACGAGAGGGGGGAGGGTCAGAGGGAGAAGCAGACTCCCCGCCGAGCAGGGAGCCCGATGCGGGACTCGATCCTGGGACTCCAGGATCATGACCTGAGCCGAAGGCAGTCGCTTAACCAACTGAGCCACCCAGGCGCCCCAGTATTCTTCCTTTTAGAGGTGATTCCACATAAGACAGGGTTAAGTTACTGTCCCTTAGACCCTGAAATAGGGGAAATGTGCATGTTTAATTGAATACATTTGAGTTCAGATTTTGAGGATATTCTTCCTTTGGAATTTTGGGAAAGAAACTCGACTAATTGAGATCAGAATATCACTGTGAATAATCAGTGTTGATTTTTGTTGATAGTCAACCTAAGCATATTGAAATAGATTTCCATTTTAAATTTACTTGTGTTCACCAAAAAGATGTACTGAAGTCCTAACTCCTGGCATTTGTAAATATGACCTTATCTGGAAACAGGATATTTGTAGATATAGTCAAGTTAAGGTGAGATCCTATTGAATTAGAGGGGACCCTAAGCCAATGAATAGTGTCTTTATAAGAAGAGGGAAATCTGGACACAGAGTAGACAAAAACACTGGGAACAACTCCATGTGACAATGGAGGCAAAGACTGAAGTGATGCATCTTGAAGCCCAGGAATGCCAGAAATCACTAGAAGCCAGGAGAGAAGCATGGAAGAAAATCTCCCTGGGAGCCCTCTAGAAGGAACCAACACTACCAACACCTTGCTTTTGGACTTCTAGCCACCAGAACTATGAGAGAATAAATTTCTGTTATTTTATGCCACCCAGTTTGTAGTACTTTGTTAAAGTAGCCCTGGGAAATGAAAAAATATTTAAGCATCTATCTATCTATCTATCTATCTATCTATCTATCTATCTATGCATCCATCATCTCCAGTCATCATCAATCTACTCAAACTCCATCCATCCATCCATCCATCCATCCATCCATCCATCCATCCAACCATCCATCCATCCATCCATCCATTCATCCATCCATCCATCCATTCATCCATCTATCCATCCATCCATCCATCCTAATAAAGAACACAAATTTTAAAGTCAGTCAAAGCCAAACTGCAAGATTTTCAGCAAGTTCTTAGATTTTCAAGTCATCAGTTTCCTCATCTGAAACATGAATAGATTTTAAGATTAAATTAAAAAAAAAAACTTAGAATAGTACCAGAAACATTAGTGAGGGATCAATAATTACACACACACACACACATATAAATATGTATACACACATATAAACACATATATCACATATGGTTTTGTAGCAGCAAATGTTAGTTGTCTGCCTATACCCATGTTCCTTTTATTTCTTAGCAATATCTATTTGGCTAACTATGAATTTTTCTATATGTCCATACATAAATATAAACATATAAGTGGTTTTGTAGCAGAAACTGCTGGTTGTCCCCCACAATCCATTGTCTCCTACTTTCTTCAGAGCTTCATGTAAGTACATAGAAATCTGGAATAAAAGCTATATTTTCAAGCTGCCCAAACTCAAAAGTTGTGACAAAAGAACTATATTCTAGCTATTAGAATATATGCAGAATTGTTGCATTAACTTCCAGTCAGAGTGCTTAATTAAGAGACTGTCTACCTTTCTTTGACAGAGCAGATTCTATTTGCTGGTGTCCTATAATTTGTGACTTGTTGATGTCCAGCAATCATTTTGACTATTTGAAGCTGCATGTTGGGAATCATAGAGCACAAGATAAAAGTAAGATTAGTTAATCATAGTTTCTGTAGTTGTCAACTAACTCTAATAGATGTCCATATTAACAACTTGGAAATGTTTACATCTCAGTATACATATGAATGGGCTGAATACAAGAGCATTTTATAAGTGTACTCATATTTAAGTATTTAGCCCTTTATACTTGTAATTAAGTCCCTGATGAATGTGAAACCTTCAAACCAGCCGCGAACTGCAGACCCTTAAACATTCTATAGGTGAGAGAAATATGGGTCTTCCTATATAGGTGGCAGTTGTGCCAATCTCTATGATTTCTAACTTAAGTGTACCCAAATGATTCACATAAAAGTGAGCAATATGCACAGTCAATTTCAAGAACCTTTTATAAGTTTATCAGTTAACCAGCTAACAAATCCTTCATACTGCGAACTAGTACTGACCCTTCCATTGGCTGACTAGGGTAAGCTCTCAGTGATCCTGGAACTAGATGTATTTTTGCTTTCATTTGTGATGTGGTTTCTTGAAATTTATTATATAACTCTATCTATATCTATAAAATATACATATATTAATCCCATTCTGCTCATGAATCATTTGTATAAGGCTATGTCTTTGACTCCCTCTGTTTTGTCTGATTTTTTCTTTGAAATGAAATTTGGAATTGTCTACCACAAGTGCATAGAAACAGCTTTGGCCTTGTCTTTGTGTTTTTTTTTCCTGTTTCCCTATACTAATCCTTCTCTCTTTTCTTTTCCTTTCTCTGTTTGCTCAAAATCATAATTTTTCTATAGGTCATTTGATAAAATTGTAGTTTCTAAGTGGGAGGCTGTACTTGCTGACCTCAGAGGTTTAATATGAGAAAAGAATAACCCGTGGAAAGAGGTCATATAAAACTACTCTGTCTCAAAAACATTTTCTGTGTTGCATTTCCTTACTCTTCCTATGACACATCCTTGTAGCAAATATAAAGTAAGATCAAAAGCATTATCTGTCCTTGGTGTTAAGGCATGGCCACACCAATCCTTGGGTGTGTTTATTCTCTATTCTTTTCATTCATAGATGCTTATGTTTAGTCACATACTAGGATCTATGTTGGGCAATGACATGACCACTGTGCATTGATCAATATAAATTCCAGCATTTCACCTTTGAACGTTGTCAACTACCAGAAGCAGTTGAGCGAAAAAATTTATCCCTGACTGGATAATAATAAAATGAGTAAATAAATTTGGATTAAGTAGAAAGAGAATGCATTAACTGACCATCGGATGCCTAATTAAGAAACTACCTCTGTGCTTATTCTTCAAAGAAAAAAGGAATCTACAAAATATTTTTTTGAATTGTCTTGATTTTGGAAAAAAAACAAACAAACAAACCAGCCACCACCAAATAACAATGATAACTCTAAACTCTATTTCTCTGAGATGATTTTCGATCATAATTTCTACATATTAAAAATCAGTCCAAAATGAATAATTTTTTAATTGTGTAGCCTTAAAAACTTAAAGAGCTATTATAAAAACTTTTAAATAGATACATAAGATATCATCTTAAAACTAGACCATGCTTTATAAATCTATGATTATACTTAAATTTTTTAAATATGTATGCATGCAATTTGCTTAATATTTAGCAAAAAAATGGAAATATTTTACGATATTGAGAAAATGTCAAAAACATTGATAATGATGATGAGAACATTTCTATTATAGTGAGAAAGTTAACCCTGCTCCTAAGGCCAAATCTTCTATTGCTTCCTAAACTGCAAAATACTAGTCTTTTCAGGAAATTTGTTCCAGCTGTTATGTTTCCCTTTTCCTATATCATCATGTTTTTCCCTTGCTATTGATCATTTTATGTTTGAAAACTTACCACTAAAAACAAATGACAACTTCTGTGATCCTACATTCCAACCAAGCTGCTTGACATTTTTCTGCCTTCCTTGATAGTACAACTTCATGGAAGTGATGGTTCCTGAAAAAGATGTATTACTAATGATATATCACCTTGTGTTCTCTCTTCTACTCACTGGTATCTCACATTTCTCCCATGACTTCATAGAAAAGTCTTCTTCTTATGAACACCAGTGACCTTCATTTTGCCAAATTTTATATTCAATACTTTGTTCTCATTTTGTTTGACCTGTCAGAAATACTCAGCAAGGTTGACATCCTGCTTCATATACTCTCTTCCCTTGGTTTTCGTAACACAATCATGATTCCTCCCGTCTGATTTGCTGCTCAGTCTGTCTTCTTGGCTTGTTTCTCTTCCTGTGGACATCCTCTAAATCTTGGAGGCCCCAGTCATTTTTTTTTGCCACGGTCTCATTTCTGTCTATACATTGCTTTCTTGATATTCTAATTCGGTCTTAGGACTTCATGAGCACCTGGCATGTTTCTGACTCCCAATTTCACAGTTTCAGTCCCATCTCTCATGATCCACCGGCCTACTAGGTTATGTCCACTGGATGTCTGGTAAGTTTCTCAAACTTAGCATGTTCGAAAGAGAACTTTTGATTCCTCCTTCTCCCACACCCCATTTCTTCTTTATTATTGAAGTGCAATCGATATATAATTTTCTACTAGTTTCAGGTGTACATCGTAATGATGCAACATCCCACACCCTATTTCTGAATGTCCCCTTTCTCTGCATCTCAGTTAATGCCATAGTCACACCCCCTCCCCTGAAACTGGTCAGGTCAAAATTTCAGAAGTCATTCTTATTCCTCTCCTTGTCTTCCCCCTAACTCACAATTCTACTTGCAAATATATCTTGAATTTATTTATTTTTTATCATCTTCATTATTACTACTCTATGTGCCTATCATCTCTTCCTAACCATTGTAATTGGCCCCAAATGGTCTTTCTTCCTGCTTTCATTTTGTGTTCCACCAAAGTCTATTATCTTCATGGTAACTTGAGATTTTTTTTTTTTAAAGATTTTATTTATTCATCTGAGACACAGAGATACAGAGAGAGAGAGAGAGAGAGAGAGCATGAGCAGGGAGAGAGGCAGAGGGAGAGGGAGAAGCGTGCTTCTCGCTGAGCCAGGAATCTGATGTGGGGCTTGATCCCAGGACCCTGGGATCATGACCTGAGCCGAAGGCAGACGCTTAACCATCTGAGCCACCCAGGCACCCCGCGTTTTTTTTTTTCTTAAACAATGGGTCCAATTATATATTTCCCCTGCTTGAGACTCTCCAATGGCTTCCACTATACATAAATTAAATTTCTTAAAATTTATGATAAAGTCTTTCCTGGTTTGATCTGCTTTTATACTTAAATAATTTCATACAATATTCTCCTTACACCTTGCATACATGTACTCACCCTAGATTTAGTTCTATTTATCAAATATTTAAAGCTCATATTGTGTTACTTTTCTAAAGAGGACCACTTATCCAAAATTATATCCCCCTCACATATACACCTAATCTCACTGTACCAGCAATCTCTATGCCAATACTATGTTTTATATTTTATATTTTGTATATTTATATTTTATATTTTATATACTGTCTCTTTCATATTTTATATTTTGTGTATTTATATTTTATATACTGTCTCTTGTATATGTATGTTTGTATATATATGTGTATATGCTTATTTTCTATCACCCCTAACTAGAATACAAGCTTTATGAAGTCAGAAGCTTATCTATTTTATTTGTCTCTATATCAAAGTTCCTGGAACAGTATCTGGTATGTAATAGATGCTCAGTAAATATTTGATGAATGCATGAATAAACTCAAAATTAAGGCTTACTAAAACTACTTAAACAGGCTGCACATGGTTATTCTGAACAAAGAAAATTCCAGAGGACATCTGAGTAGCTGTCATTGAAATAATCTAAAGACATTTCAAAAGGGAAAATAATTGTATTTATTTAAAAGTCAAAACTGTGGAAAGATGAAATAGCTTGTTTGGGAAATTTTTTGAGTAGAATCTGGATGACCACAGGGAGTGTTTCAATAAAAAGGACCTGAAGCTTAGGGTAGATAATTTAGCTGATGATATATATGGCATCTTCTTATACCCAGGAGCTCCCTTCTCTTTAGATATCATAACCTAATGTGGCATTTAGTTACCTTAAACAATGCAAGTGACCTAATTGAATAGCTTTTACTTTCCCTATCAAACCAATGAGTTACTCAGGATACTGGAAATACTATGTTTTAGACCTGTCTCAATTGTGTACCAAGGTTTATATAGGTTACAAAAAATCCATTTCCTCAAAAAAATTATAGCCTATTTTCATTTTCTGTCCCCTCTCAACCTACTACGAGAATCTCTGGAATATCTTCTAAAGAATGTGGAAGGCATATTATTTGGAGAAGTAGTATAAATCATTTGGCACTGGGACTGTTACTTTTTTTCCAAGAAGATCCTTTCCATTTCTTGATATGGATGCCTTATCATCTTCACATGACCTTAAACTCTGGGGAATATAGGATCTAATGGACACTTTGGTCCCTTCGTCTTATCCATAATCAGTATTAATTGCTCAATAGTCAAATAGTGAGCATAGCATAGAATTTGCATAATTTATGACCTGAGGGAAAGGTGAAAAGCACCGATAACAATGGATATGGACATTGTTCCTGAATAGCATGGTCTGAGGATAGAAGATAAGGAACTTCAAGCTGGAGTACTCTTAACAGTGCTGAGCACAAATGAAAAGGAACAGAGAAACTGACTAGTCTCCCAGTTACACTGAAATCATCTGAACTAGACAGACTAGTTACTCAGAGCTAAGGACCTGAGATCAATCTGACAGGGTCTGAATCCCTGTTTAACCACATAATTAACTGTAAGACTTAAGTCTTAAGACTTAATTAGCTTAACTTCTCACTTATTTCACTGTGGAAAATGGGAATAATGATGGCATACACACAATGTGGCTTGGAGGGGAGAAACAAACAGGTTAATTCATGTAAAGCACTTATCAAGGTGCTTGATGCATTATAAATGGCCCACAAATGTTAACACTCTTATGCTTTATATGTTTTATAGAGGTTTTCCTAAGTCTACCGCCTTTACCCCTTCTCTAAATGGCTGTTTTTGGTTTGTTTTGTTTTGGTTTTGGTTTTTTTTAAATCAGTTGAGAATAAAGACAAAATGATAGAACTTAACATAAAAAATCAGGTAGAGAAAGGGAGAAGAAGAGAGAATAGAGGTTCAGGACCAGAGAAGCATCTCTCATGACTATAAAGTAATGAGGTTGACATATTTCTTCCACAGTAAATTCTGAAGGCAACTTCTTAAGAGGACTTTCATTCTAGAAATGCCCTGAGCAAAGACAGTGAATTTGAATAAATTTTGTCCCCCCAGCATACTTCTTTGAAATAGCACACTCATTTGGTATGTCCCCTCTAATATTTACTAAAAAAAAAAAAAAAAAAAAAAAAAAAAGTTTTATAGAGAACCTGTTTAATCCTTAAAATTGAAGAAGAATAATTCTTAAGTTTAGAAAGAAATGCACTCACATACACAGGTGTTCTCTAGGAACTGCAGAAACCCCTGTCAAGAGGCAGAGTTCAGAGTTCAGATGGAAGCACCTTCGATTTTATGGATCAAGATCCAATTACACTCTCAACTCTTGAGTTTGGCCATATTCAAACATCAGCCTTGATATCTCAGGTCGGTTTATTGAACTGTTTCTCTGCAGGAGGAGAGTCCCTTAGTGATCTAGTGAGTAGATCAGACACAGAAACAACGCAAACAACGCTGCAGCTGGTTTCTCTGATAACGCCAAATGTGTGACAAGAAAGTACAGAGGAGGGTGACAACAATCATATTAGTAAAGAAGGATTTGAGGTTTTCTTCAGGAAGTATAACTCAAGCTTTGCCTTACAGAATGGACCGAACTCTGGTAGCTGGAAAAAGGTTCAGCAGTTGACTATTTGAAGTATTCTCTAAAACAGGATTTAAAGATATTTCCAGTTAGGCCTTTGTCACGAGGCCATCTTAACTCTTCTCTCAGATGCCTTCTGGTGCCCAGTTTAATTTCCTGTTGCCCTGTTATAGGAAATCTACCCAATTACTGACTCCATCACTCCCAAATGTTAGTGAACAGGTGGTCAGAGGCCATTCTGGGAGGCTGACTTTCAGTTTTGAAGAGCTCTGAACCTGATACGAACAGAAATACGTATAAAAGATACTAACCAGATCTCTCCAAGATCAGGGGAGATAGAGATCTGTGTATCATCTCACATTTTTTTGAATACTTTATTTTAGAGCCTGGATGCTGCACCATCAGTGATCGTACAGTGAAGCCAAGCAAAAGAGATTGCTAAGCAATTCCTTGATACTACGCCAGGGCAATCTTAAACTTAGAACCAATTCTGGTTGATGTATATGCTATTTCCATTATGTCAGGGTTCATTCTAATTAAAAGTAATAAACCTCCTATTTTTAAAAAATTATTTATTTATTTATTTTAGAGAGAGAGAGAGAGCACGAGTGGGAGGGGCAAAGGGAGAGGGTGAGAGAATCTCAAGTAGGCTCCACACTGAGCACGGAACCAAACACAGGGCTCGATCTCACAACCTGAGATCACGACCTGAGCAGAAACCAAGAGTTGGAGGCTTAGCCGACTGCACCACCCAGGCACCCCTAAACCTCCTATTTTAAATGACGGACAGTTTTGTTTATTTTTGCTTTGGGTAAATCATACAGAGGAAACCTCATGTGGTCTGGGCCCATAAACATGGAACATAGAGGTGATGAGATAGTTCTTTTCTTTAGGAATGACTAGAAAAGACATAAAAGATCAATTAAAAGGTTTGGTAAGAAGGGAGCTCAACCAATCAGGAAAGAATTTATCACTTGGATGAGCCTAATGAGAAAAGCAGTGCACTGGCTGATGTGACAATGTTAAGCAACAAAATTATGATTAATTAAAGAATAACAAATTCAGGGGGAAAAATGGTACAAAAGAGAATTGGACAAACTCTTCCAAGAAAATAATTCCTTCCTCTACTTTGGTTGAATGATTTAAAATAAGAGGAGTTATTCTATTTTCAAAAAATTCTCTGTGAAATAAGTTCAAGTTTTATGTAACTTTAATAATTAAGAATTAGAAATATATTTAAAGGATTTTCAACTTCTATGTTCTAAACTTTATGAAAACTGTGCTATATTTATTCAGAGTACATTAAAAGTAGAAGAAAGGGTGCCTGGGTGGCTCAGTCAGTTAAGTGTATGCCTTCGGCTCAGGTCATGATCCCAGGGTCCTGGGATCGAGTCCCACATCCAGCTCCCTGCTCTGTAGGGGAGCCTGCTCGTCCCTCTCTCTCTGCTGCTCCCCCTGCTTGTGCTCTCTCTCTCTCTCTCTGTCAAATAAATAAATAAATACATCTTAAAAAAAAATAAATAAAAGTAGAAGAAAAGCTGATTAAGTGTAAATATAATAAAATATATTTTACTTATTAAAATGGCAACTTAATGAAATATACTTTTACACTAAATATAGTTTGGAAATTTTAGATCATATGTTTTACAGAATTTATATGTATTGTTTGACCTCTAATTCAGAGCATTTTATTTTATTTATTTAAAAAAATTTTTAAACATTTTATTTATTTGAGAGAGAGAGAGAGCAGAAGCAGGGGCAGAGGCAAAGGGAGAGGGAGAAGCAGACTCCCCGATGAGCAGGGAGCCTGATGCAGGGCTCCATTTCAGGACCCTGGGATCATGACCTGAGCTAAAGGCAGACATTTAACCAACTAAGCTCCTCAGGTGCCCAATTCAGAGCGTTTTACAACCCTCTTTCTTCTTACTTCTTTTAAGCAGAAAATTATGTATAATATGTTTTACTGACTTAAATCATAACAGTAGAGTATCATGGAAAAGATACTGGTCTTAGAATTGCTGGTCATGGATTTAAATCCTAAGCACTATTATTTTCTAACTATGTAGCCTTGAGGAAGTTTCTTAAGTTTTCTAAGCTTCCTGTGACTCAGTTTCCTTATATTCAAACTTGACCTAACACACTGTATATGCCAGATAATTGAGGAGGATTAATAAGATGTCTGGGGCAGAAACAAACAAAAATGCAAACCTGTCAGAGAACACACATCCACACTATTAATTTCCTCCTACCATTCCATTACATAGTCTTTTTTTAAAAAAAGATTTTATTTATTTATTTGAGAGAGAGAATGAGAGACAGAGAGCCCGAGAGGGAAGAGAGTCAGAGGGAGAAGCAGACCCCCCGCTGAGCAGGGAGCCCGATATGGGACTCGATCCCAGGGCTCCAGGATCATAACCTGAGCTGAAGGCAGTCACTTAACCAACTGAGCCACCCAGGCGCCCATCCATTACATAGTCTTAACAAAAAGTTAAAAATCTGACTTCATCCAGATCTAATTAATAGGAGTGAGAGAAGTCAGAGAAATTTGTTTCCTGTGATGTCAAGTAGAAAGTTATACATTCCTGGGATTGACATGTTGAAGACCAGACTGGATGGAGTGTGCTCAGCACAAATAGGATAATATCCTTTTCCTTGAGGATGTGCACATTTGGTAAATGTGGATGATAAAAACAAGTACTATGTATCTAGTCATGTGCTACAAATACCTAATCTGGAGCAATCTATAAATAGGAGCAGTTTAAATAGTAAATTCATATTTTGGGTTCCTATTTGTAACATGTATTGTTAATAATTTATTCACTTCTGTTAAACTTCATGTCTTTTGAAATACCTTCATGTGTGAGTATGTTGACTGAAAACAGAAAGACATACGAAGTTTGAGGACTAGAAAAAAATCTGAAGAGTGGCTTAATTCATATAGATAATACATGCAATGATAAGGAAATATGGCTCACATTAATTTGTTAATAATATTTTATTTTTAAAAATACAAGTATGTTGCATAATCCTAGAGGCAATATGCATATATGCACAATGGGGAAATATTTTTCTCACTCGGCCTAATCAGAAAGTTCCTCAAAGTGTAGGATGGAAGCTCTTTTGTTTTTGTTTTTGTTTTGCTATGGATATTTAATGAAACTCTTTTAGAAAATAAAAGTTATTTTAACACACAAAGGGTCGTTTTAAGTTAAGGTCTAAAACTGTAATTATGGATATCCTCAGCATTTTTGAAATAACAAAAATAACAAATAGGGTTAGGAATAAAAAATGAGATAAAAATTGAAGAATGAGGGTGGGATCATTGGTAGGGTATAAAAAGGCCTCTGGGAGGAAACATTGACTAATCTAGGGCCCAGGTCACTTGACTCCTGACCTAATTACTTTCCATATACTCAAAGTTTATATCCTAAGCAGAGAAAGTTTGCATGCATGCATGTATTTTAGATAGGAAAATTTTTCTGTACAAGCTCTGTTGGGTAAATTATTATCAGTATTAGTTATTCCTCCAAGTTGTCACAGAGTGAGGCACTTGAGCTGTGTTGCAAAGTTTTTCTTCAAACATAAACGGTCCCAGGCTGTTATTTTGTTCTCAGCGTTTAACCCTGCAGTTAGGGTTTCGGTGTTTAATCCCGCTCCTCTTTTGATGTCAAGCTTTCAGGACTCACGCTGTGGTGAGTTCAATTGCCACGGGAGTCACTTCCCTTCTCAGGGGAAACAGAGTTGTACACTCACAGTGAAAACAGAAAGAGCCTCGGAGGCAGACAGACCTGAGCTGGACCCTGGGTCTCTTGGGTTGGGCAGATCGCTCAAACTAAATGAACTCACTTTTCTCGCCTGTAAAATGAAGGTAGCGGGACCTACTTGTTGTGTGAACTAAATGAACAAACACCATCTATAAAATATGTAACAGGATTCCTGGGACACACAAAGGACTCAACAGATCCTTTTTCTCTTCCACATTCTCCCCTGCTGTTAAAAGTATGCTTTTTACGGTTGTTGATTTTGGAGAGCACTAATCTAGCTTGATAAAATATTGCCTGAAATAATGGTAAATTGGCTCTGATTAAATGCCTGAGAGACTTTCCTATGGGTTTACATTTGTCTATTTTGGCTGCTTACTTCTAGGTTTTTGGATGCATTCCAAAGAATTGAGGTTTGTTTTTTTTTTGAGGAAGTGAACTGTCACCACAGTATTGCAAAATCTTAACATTCACTGTTTTTTATCTTCCTGTGTTAAGACAGCCCATGTGCTAAATTCAGAACTTGTTTTCCTATTCACATATAAATAAGGAAATCAGTGGAAACATGAAATATACCAGCTATTCATCAAGTAGGCTATAAAATTTCTGATTGGTTATTGTAATGAATATTTTACCAAAACACACTTTAATTTAGCCAAACTGGTTCCATGTATATTTTACTACACACTCTTTAGTTGGTACCAGTTTAACATTTCTAATTTATTTTTTTAAGATAATGAAAATAAGTTGAGATACCCATTGTTACTGAGTTCTATGTTTTTAATAAATTTTAAAAATTCCTAAAATTAGAATTCCCACAGAAACAAATTCTAAATTCAAAATTCTAATTTTGAAGAATGAGAGCTCATTTTGAGGGCTTAATTATAATCTGGCACTTTTAATTATAAACTATCACTTTAAGGTATAATCTGATACCTGATTATAGAGATATACAGATAATAATAATAAAAAAGCTTAAATTCTGTCTCTTGAAATATGGATGTCTTCCCACCCTCTCTTCTTGTTTGTTTTAGGGCAATAAACTTACTTTTCTTGTCCTGACAATGAAACAATTATCCTCCTTTAACATAAACTGTATTTACTTTTAATCTTTTTTTTCCCATTATGATTTTGGTTATTCTGTTCAATAACAGAAACAAATTATGTATGCTTAATCAATATTAAATTCTTTTAAATATTGCAGAAAGAAAGCATACAGAAGTTGCAGTACAGAGATATAAAATGTATAAGATAAAAAATAGAAACCTATATCAAATAAAGCAGAAAAATGTTTTCCTTGATTTTATTTGTACCTAAATTTTATGTTTTCTCATAATGATCTACTCAAGTGAATGACTCTAAGGAAATTTGATTAAGTCTTTTACATATACAGCATTTATTGAGATTTCATAAAGAAGATTATTTTGTTCAAGTAATGCCTCATTTCATAGCAATAGATGACAGGAGAGAAAATTGAAGAAATAAATACCAATGGATGCATTTTCAAACTGAAATTTCTATTGAGTCTTATAGATATGAGACCAAGACTATTAATGAGATTATTTTGATAACATGGGTGATAGAACTTTCCAAAAATAGTCAAAATAGTATCACTCATTCCATATTCTATTTTTACAGTGTGACTTTAACATTTCTTCCATCAAGAGGTATGGTCTGGGGCGCCTGGGTGGCTCAGTCGTTGGGCGTCTGCCTTCGGCTCAGGTCATGATCCCAGGGTCCTGGGATAGAGCCCTGCATTGGGCTCCCTGCTGGGCGGGAAGCCTGCTTCTCCCTCTCCCACTCCCCCTGCTTGTGTTCCCTCTCTCGCTGTGTCTCTCTGTCAAATAAATAAAATCTTTAAAAAAAAAAAAAAGAGGTATGGTCTACATTCTCTCTCCTTGAATCTGGATGTGGTTATGTATAGAGCAGAAGTGAGGTTATATGACTTCTAAGTCTATGTCACAAAATGATACAATTTCTGATTGATTTTCCTGAATACTTGCTCTTGGAACCCAGTCACTACACTGTCAGGAAACACAAGCAGCTAATGGAGAATGTACATAGAGAAGAACCAAGACCTCCTGGAGCATGGTCTTAGCTGAGCTCCCTGTTGATAGCCAGCACTACCTGGCCAGACATGTAGAAGTGTCATTTTGAAAGTGGATTAACCAGCTTCTAGTTAAGCCACCACTCCTGATGTTGAAGAGAACAATAATGAACCATCACTCTGAAATCTGCCACAATTACAGATTTGTGAGCAAAGTAAATGACTGCTGTTATTCTTTTAAAATTATTTTTAGAGAGGGGTATGGAGGGGCAGAGGGAGAGAGAGAGAGAGAGAATCCTAAGCAGGCTGCATGACGAGTGTGGAGATCTAAGCAGGACTCGATCTCATGACCCGGAGATCATGACCTGAGCCAAAATCAAGAGTCGGACACTTAACTGACTGAGGCACCCAGGCACCCCATGACTGCTCTTATTTTTAAACTATTAAGTTTTGGGTGTTTTGTTACATAGATATAGCTAACAGATACAGATAATTTCCTAAAACATGATACCAATTATTCTACTAACTTTGCATAACTTAGAAGTGATCATTTTTCATTTTCTCAGTTGTGAGTCAAATAATTTGGCTTCATCAACTTTAATAAGAGAGAGAGGATTTTTATATATATGTCAAAATATATATGCACATATATATTTATATATATATTTGTATGTCAATATTGAAAGTTTTTTTTCATTCACACAAACATCTGATAAAGTCTCATTATCATCTTGAATAGTAGTTTTGCTTTAAGCTCTAGAAAGGAATTATGTATTGTATAAGAGCTGTCAAAACCACTTTTGTTTGTTTGTTTTATTGCAGCTCAATTTGAGAAATAAATTTTAGAATTGGTCATCCTAAAGAAAGTGTCTCCTAAGAGCCATTTTATGCAAGTATGGCTCAGCAGCAGCAAATATAAAGGTAACTTTATAAAGGAAGAGTATAGGTCACCATTAAAATAGCCTGGGTCTTCTCTCACCAAAATAGCTTTAATACATTAAGTGATAGAACAAATATAATCACTGAATAATGGGATAAGTTACTCTAATTTAACTTAATGGTACTTTCCCAGATGCAGTGGGCTCAACAAATGTAGAAACTCAAAGTATCCCAAATATTATTAATTGCCTCATCTTCCTCAGGCAACTGAGGGACAGAACTGTTCAGATAAATCCACAAAATTCTGTGTGAATATCTAAATTTTCATGGGAGGTTTTAAAGTGAACTAAGAAAAAAAAACAAGGGAAAGGATTAAAAAAGATAAAATCCACATACAATGTTGGGGATCAAGAGCCAGACAAAGAGTGATGTTCTAATTCTAATGTGAGTAAACAATACACAACTATCTGTAACAAAAAGTTGTAATTTATAAGGCAAGCTAATACTAGATGAAGATTGTAATCTAGAAAGTCTTATAAAAATAGATAATTTATTTGAATTGCATAGAAATTAAAGGTTTCATTTATTTTAATAAACAGGAAATTAAAAGTGAGATTGATTGTCAAGCACATGAAAGTGAATTGGCAGATTTAAGAAAGTAATGTAGAGTGAAAATAATGATACTTCAGCTTTAAAATAATATTAAAAGTAATAAGAAGTTGAACTGACATGTAGAAAGTGAATTAATAGAAATGATAAACATACTTATGGAAAAACTTTAACCCTAAGTGTGAAAAATAAATAAATAAATATAATAATTGTATATGTACATGTATGTACACATCTATATTGAGTTACTGAGTTAGATACACTAGGGAAAAGCTGAATGGACTAATACCAAATACACAAACAACGTGGCTAGGTAAAATCACAAAGGACCAACAAACAATAAGGATTTCAAACTCATAGAAAATCAAACACAACTTACAAAAATTATAAAACTGCATGTTTTATATTCTAGAGTGAAAGTTATTAAGACATTAATAATAACAAGGTTGCTGCGATTGTAGGAATTTGGGGATTCTCATACAATGCTGACAGGAAGGCAATCGGGTATAAATCCAACGGATAACGTAGTAACAAGTAGTCACAAGCACTTTCTCAGAGGCTTCTATGTGCTCAGAAAAGCCCACTTCCCTTTTCCTCTTGGGCACACAGCTGGATGAGATTTCCTATTAGATGTTAGACCTACTGTTAAAGGGTCATATGACTAAGATTGGCCCATGGAGAGTAGTTAAAAGTGATGGATACCCCTGTAAATCCTGACCACTACAACATACTACATGCAATCTTTTATGCACTCTCTATAAAATATCTATCAGTTGAATTATGATAATCCAGCAAAGGATTTGAAGACCCTAGTGAATGGAAGAGCTATGTATTGGTAGGTGTCTGAGTGCCTGATTCACTGCATGGAAGAGAGCCATTCAAGACAACTGGCCAATAATAAATTCATGTGCTGTTGCACAGTTGCAAATGAAAATAAATACTTGTGTTAATCCACCAAAATTTCAGGGTTATTTGTAACAAACACAGACTTATAGATGATTTGGTATCTTAAAGTATGGTGCTGGCACAGTAAAGACTAATATATGAGACATTAAGCGGTCAGGTGGCTCAAAGCAAGAAAACAGTAAGGATTTCAAACTCATAGAAAATCAAACACAATTTACAAAAATTATGAAGCTTCATGTTTTATATTCTAGAATGACAGTTATTAAGATATTAATAACACTAAGGTTGCTGGGACTGTGGGAATTTGGGATTCCAATACAGTGCTGACAGGAGGCTGAGAAGATGGTAATCCAGGTTATGCAGTAGTGAAATATTCAGTAAAACTCTTGCCTGTGAGGATCTGGAAGGCAGACAGACCACATGTCTTACTAATCTTGTAGCTCTAGAGAAAGTGGTTTGAAAGAATCAAGAGTGTTTGTGTGTTGTTGGCTCTTATTAAGAAAGTGATAAGCTCACGAAAGTCTTGGCTTTCTAGATGTGAAACTAGATATGAAAAGGAACTTTGAGAGCACAGAGATTTGGAGCGATAACAATTTATAAAAACCCTATAGTTTCTAAAACCTAAATAGTGAAGGATAAGATTGAAAAATGCTTTTGCAGATACTGTAAATCTTCTAAGCTGAAAAAGAATGAATCATTTCTGTGGTAAGGACCTAGAGGGTATTATGCTAAGTGAAATAAGTCAGACTGAAAAAGACAAATACCATATGCTTTCACTCATATCTGGAATCTAAGAAACAAAACGAATGAACAAACTAAAAGCAGAATGAGACCTGTAAATACAGAGAACAAACTGATCATTGCCAGAGGGGAAGGTGTGTGGGAATGGGCAAAATGGGTGAAGGGGAGTGGGAGATACAGGCTTCCAGCGATGGATTGAATAAGTCACGGGAATAAAAGGCACAGCATAGACAATGCAGTCAACCATATTGTAATCGCGTTGTATGGTGACCGATGATAATTACACTTGTGGTGAGCATAGCATAGTGTATAGAGAAGTTGAATCACTATGTTGTACACCTGAAACTAATGTAACATTGTGTGTCAAATATACTCAAATAATAGATTTTTTAAAAATCAGATTAAATGTATAGACTTCCCATGTATTGTTTAGGTTGACTAAAGCAATTGCCATTACGTTGAGAGAACAGCATGTGTTTGAAGAAGCAAAGAAATAAGTCTTAAGATTTTTGTTGCCTAAAAATAGCCTTGGTTGTGGTGAATGGCACATGAAACTCACCACTAGCATAGAACAGCAATCTACTAAATTTATGAGAGAATTTTATTGCCAAAAGAAACATGAGCCTAAACTTAAAAGCCATTGACCATTCAAGTGATAAGATAATGTTCAGGTTACAGTATTTGTACCAAGAGGAACAGATTATGAAACTAGGGAAGACCTAAGAAGGGTCTGTTCCTCATTGCTTACCTTAGTCTACTTTGGCTATGAATGTGAAAGACAGTAACTTCTTAGTAAGTAGAACCATTAAATAAAGCAGTTCCAGACAAAGACCAAATCATAGCCTCAAAAAGGAATATCCTGTATCCCATGTTCAGGAGTATTTATAAGGCCTATCTAGTGAGATCTCTAGATGTCTGCATACAAACGACTGCTCTGAAGCTCCCATCCTGACCTTCTCAAATAGGATTTTCTTTTGTAGCTCTCCTATCCCAACTACACCAGCATATATTGAGTGTAGGGGGAGCCAATGCTCTAATTCAAGGTTGTCGGACTAGAGTAGCTCTATCTGGATCCTATAAAGAGGGCTACATTCATATCGCAATTAATAGCCTGGACTTCCAGTTGGATGCAGTGACCAGATAAGACTTCAGAATGTATCACTTTAGAAAAAGGATGAGTAGGAAAAGGTATAAAACTGATATTTGGGGACCTCTGTATCAGAAGCTACTATGGGTTCACCAAAAGCTATATTCCTTTTTCTCTGAGGCACACATTTAGACCACATTCTTCATGTAGGTATATCCATGTGACTGAGTTACAGCCAGTGAATTGTGGGTAAAAGTGATGTGTGATACTTCAGGCCTCCTCCTAAAAATCCTCAAGTGATCCTTCATACTTCTTTTGTAGAGAATCCACCAGAGGACTCTGAATCTTAGGGAATGCACAATGATGAAATAGGAGAAGGCTTAGGATTGAAAACACCACTTGGAGATCTGCTTTACTCATGACAGACTGCTGGATGACCCAGAAAAAACTTTTATGAATTTTGGGGCAGTTATAGCAGTTAGTACATTTAGACTAACATACACTCTGAGTCAATAATTCTATTTCATTGATTTTTTTTCCCTAAGGCTGTAGTCAAGCAAACATACATATGTGCAAAAATATATACACAGGATGTTAACTGAGTTATAAAAACAATATTTTTAGGCACTAATTAAATTGATTACAGTTCTTTACCTAATTGAATATTTTCTGTCAATTAAAATGATGACACATATATCAATGTAGAAATAGACTTAAGCCATATTATTCATGGAGAAACTTTTATAATAAAGTTACAATATTTATTTAAAGTTAAAATAAATATGTGAAATTATTTGATAACTGTACACAATAAACTGTTGATAGTGATTGAATCTGAGTAATAAAATTAGGAGTGAATTATCACTTTCCTTTTTATTATTTTTTGTACTGTGTGAATCTTTTACCACTATTATGTACTGCTTTCACTATCAGAAGTTTTAAAAAGGTATTTTCATTTTTTAATTGATCTCTTACCAGACACATAAGATTTAATCTGCACATCATATCTAATATAGGTTGTGCCTTTCCCAAATCAATTTTAGTGAATTTGAATTTTTCAAAGACCTCTTCCAATCATCTTAACTTGCTTTTTTTTAAATAGGTAGAGAGAATTTGGGGGAAAGTGAATATTATCATTGCCTTGCTGTGTTGGACTAGGATTTTTTTAGAGTAACCAATTCAAGCCATAATGAACTCTTCAGTGATCTTTTGAAGACTCCCTTCTATGTGTTGATTGGATTAGCTATTTTGAAAGCCCATGTCCAACTCATCCAACCTTAGTTTCTTTAGTAAACCACCAAGGTCTAAGCATTAATCTATATTTATGCCATCAATCTGCAGTTCTCAGCTTTGAGTCAAACTCACAATTTTCTTCTCCATCTCAATCCTGCCATTATACTGATTAGTTTATATCTGTGTAGAAAATGTATTAGTTTCCTAGGTGTGCCATAGCAAATTGCCACAACTGAGTGGCTTAAAGCACCAGAAACATATTCTCTCACAGTCCTGGAGTCTAGAAGTTAAGAATCCAGGAGTCAAGAGGGCCATGCTCCATCGAAGGCTTTTGGGAAGCCTCTACTCATCTCTACTAGGTTCTGGTGGTTGCCAGCAATCTTTGGCAATCCTCGACTTGTAGATACATCATTTTAATCGATCCATCTTCACATACTTTTTCCATGTTTGCCTATTTCTACCTGTGCAAATTTCTGCCTTTTTTATAAAGACACTCGTCATACTAGGTTTAGGGTCCACTCATCTTAACTCAATTATATCTGCAAAGATCCTATCTGTAAATAAGGTCACATTCATCAGCTCCAGGGGAAAATGAATTTTGGGAAGACATTATTCAACCTAGTATAGATGGTCCATCCAAAAGCAGTTTTCTGACATTTTCATTTTCAACAAGGTTATAATAGTCCTTAGTTACACTCTCTTTCCATGGTACCCTGGTACTTGTCACAACCTGAAGCTGCTTCACTTCTGAAATATTGAATTTAAGCTTTCTATTGTCTGACCAAAATTTTTTTCTTCTTGCTTGCTTTTCTCTGTTCCTGCAATATCTATACTTCAAATTCTTTGAGGCTTCTACTCAATTTTTCCCTCTAATTTTCCTGATGCATTAAACTCTTCTCATCTTTGCCCACATTCATATTCTGTCCTCAATCCTATGGTCTGTCTCTTGGAAATGTCTTCACCATCTCCCTGCCTCACTCCTGTCTTTTTGTTGAGCACATCTAACAAAACTCCAAACCTGAATGAAAAGGAATATTTATCTTTGTACCTGTATCCAAGAACCTCAGCCCATATGCAAGATAATTCATATAATCAATTAGACTGTTATCACCATAAATTTGGTCCTAAAAAATATGAACTGGACTTTCAACATTCCTGAGTAATTACACTGTACGTATATTCAGATCACTTTATTTCCCTCAACTACAAGTTTCCATCTTTCTGTGACTTTCCTGTCAACAGGTAGCTGACACTGACATAGCCTCCTTTTAGAAATGCTCTTAACTGTAGGAAACAAACCGAGGGTTGCTGGAGGGGAGGTGTGTGGGGGGATGGGGTAACTGGGTGATCGGCGTTAAGGAGGACACTTGATGTAATGAGCACTGGGTGCTATATGCAACTGATGAATCACTGAATTCTACCCCTGAAACTAATAATACACTATATGTTAACTAAATTGAATTTAAATTAAAAAAAAAAAAAGATGCTCTTTTGGCTTCCATAACTCTTCTCTTCTTTGGTACCTCTTTCTTAGTCCTCTTTGCAGGATCATCACATTTTTACATATTTTTTAATATTGATATATTAGTGAACCTCAAAGTTCTCTCTAAACTTATTTTGTTCTCATTCTATATGCATACTAGGAAGGCAATATTACTATTTTTATATTTGCCATTATAATTTATATATTGAAGATTTCCATTTTTTTGGAAAAAAATCTCTAATTATATCTGTCTTCTAAGCATCAGGCTACATATCCAAATGCTTACTGGATACCTTCATCTGGATGTTCTATTGGTCAGTTCAGTCTGCCATAGCAAGATACCATAAACTGGATGGTTTAAACAACAGAAATTTATTTCTCACTCTTCTGTAGGCTGCGAAGTCCAAGATATGGGTGCCAGTAGAGTTGGGTTCTACTCTTTTATTTATTTATTTATTTATTTTTATTTATTTTTATTTTTTTACTCTTTTATTTATTTATTTATTTATTTTTATAGTACAGTTGGGTTCTGGTGAGAGCTCTCTTCCTGGCTTGCAGATGGCTGCCTTTTCACTGTGTCCTCACATGGCAGGGACAGGGATAGAGAATATGTTCTCTGTTGTCTCTCCTTATAAAAGCCCTAATCACCTCATGAGGGTACCACCCTCATGAACTCATCCATACTTCATTACCGCAGAAAAGTTCCATCTCCAAATACCACCACTTTGGGGTTTAAGGCTTCAGCATGTGAATGTGGAGGGGGACACAATTTAGTCCATAGTAGATATCTACAGGTAGATCAACTACAACATGTTGCAAGATTAATTATACCCTGACAGACATAATTAAACTATCATCTATCCCAAACTAGAGACCTTATCATCATATTCGACCTTTTGACATTTCCTCTTCCTGCAAACACCAAGCTTTGCCATCTAGTCACTTAAAAAAATACTTATTTAACACCAATAGTATATCAGGCATTATGTTAGGCGCTGGGTCAACCATAGGGCGAAAGAATAGGTGTAATTCACATCCCTAATAAAGCTAAGATTCTGGTGTTGGACAGGGATCACAGACATTAGTCCTCTAACCAGGCAAATACATAAAATGTTACAGTGTGATGAGTATTATGAATGATAGGGACATAGCACTATAATAGAACAACTTATGGATGTCAGAGAAAGATACCCGGAGTGAAGATTGGGCTAAGATGTGAAATAAAAGTAAAGATTTATCAGGTGGAAAGGAAAGAAGGGGAAGAGTATTAGCAAAGGCCTTATGGCAAGAAAAAATATTGTTGGGACAGGGCCTGGTAAGCCAGTAGGGCGGCATGATATGAGCTTGGCAAGATATGTAGGGTCAGACCGAACAAGGCCTAGAAGTTCTTGTTAAGTGAATTTTATTTTCATCTTAGCAGACAGAGAGCTTTTGAAGCATTTTAAGCAAGAATGTGATGTGATTAGATTTACATTTCAAAAGGACTCATTTGTCTGCGGTGAGGAGAGCCTTTTACAGAGGAGCCAAAATCTGCCTGTTAGAAGACTGCATCAGTCATCCAAAAAAAGAGATAATGGTAAGGGACCAGAGTGATATCATTGTGAAATGGAACAAAACACAAAGACTTAATAGATATTTGGGTAGTGGCTTAGTCCGCTTGGGCTGCCATAAGAAAATACATAGATTGGGTGGCATGAACGACAGAAGTGTATTTCTTGCAGCCCTGGAGCCTGAGAAGTCCAACATCAATGTGTTGGACACATTGGACATCATTCTAATACCTCTTTTATTTGGCATGTAGGTGGCAGCCACCCCACTGTGTGCTTCCACAATCTCTTCTTTGTGCTTGCAAAGACAGGAGAGAGAGACAGCAAGCTTTCTGGTGTCTTTTCTCTTAAGGGCACTAATGCCATTATGAGGGCTCCACCATCATTACTTCATCCAACCCAAATCACTTCCCAAAGGCCTCATCTCCAAATGTCATCACATTGGTGTTAGGGCTCCAACATATGAATTAGGCAGGAGGGCGGGTACACAATTCAGTCCAGAGCAGGAAGCAGAATTGCTAAGGCCTATTGTTGACCTGGATATGGGGTGGAAAAGTGGAAGATGAGGGTGTCAGGAAGAATCTGAGCTCTCTGGTTTGCACAAGTCAGTGTTCTTCCCTGTCACTCATTTAGATGTCTACAGCAATTTTCTCACTGGTTTCTCAGGGTTCCTGTTGCCCCCCCACCCCCACCAGTTTCTTTTCCTCTTTGGTCAGTATGCCCTTTCTAAACTGAAAATCTAATTTTGTTTATGCTTCTCAATGACACTCAGGATAAAGACCAACTCCTTGATGTTATCCTCAGAAGAAATACGATCATCTGAATTTTTTTGAATCTTCCAAGACCCATTTCTTGCCACATTCTACCTAAACGTCACTCTAAGCAGTAATTGTATTGAAATTATTTTCAGTTTTGTAAATGTTCCTTCTTGATCTTGGAATTTGCAAATGCTATCCCATCTAATGAGAAAGTGCTTCTACTTCTCATCCTCCTTTTCCTGGCTAATTCTTATTTATTCTTAAGGGTCAGCTTAGATGGCACTCCTCTAGGAAGGCTTCTCTTAAAGCTCCTCATTCTCAATACTTGATACAGTGCCCTGACTGGCTCACAGTCTCCTAGCACTCTGTATTTATTTTGATTGTAATATAGCCTAACCATGTTTGTTACTTTGTTTTTGGTGATTATTTATTTATGTCTTCCTGGACTATAAACACTTGGACTGTAGTAGCCATATTTTGGTCATTGTATCTTTAGAACCTAGTATTATAGACCCTCAATAAACAATTGTTGAAGAATAAATTGCATACATGAATAAATGGATGAATGGAAATTTTAAATTGTATGACAGGTAATTTGGATTTAATTTGGGTGTTCCAGTGCATAATACTGCCAGTTCAACTCCAGAAGAATTCTTTAATAAGAGACAAATTTGATAATATTTTTTAAACTTCCCTTCCTTTTTATAGCTTGGATTGTATCATCTTATTGACCAGTTTTCCAGAGAACATTCTGTATTTTCAACAGATTGTATGTTTATAGTGCTTCTTTTATGTGAATAAAGTTTTTATTTTATTAGCAATAGCTAACATCGACTGAGCAGGTATTATACGTATTCTAGGCATTGTTCCAGGTGGTTTGCATATATTAATGTAATTCTCATAACAATGTTATATAGGAGATATTATTAGTATTATTTTGTATATGAGGAAAATGAGACACCAAGAGGTTAAGTAAATTGTGCAAGTTCAAACATCTAGCAAGGGCCAGAGTCAAGATCTGAATCCAGCCACACTATTTCCAGTGTCTGTGCTCTCATTTCCTATACATATTACCTCTCAGTCTCACATACAACATGAAATAATCAGAAGACTTTTTAAAAACCATTTTGGGCTCAGGAGAAAGACCAGAAAATCCACGTAGTATTAAATAAAATCAATGCATATTTTCTCCCAAAATGATACTTAGTTTCCCTCTGTAATTACATATGCTCCAAACATTTCCACAGCTTCTAGATATAGTCTAAGTACAAAAACAAAAAGGAATTTTGTTCAGGACCTAGCTCAAGAATAAATGAGTAGAGCTCACATGAAAAGGAAAGGAAGAAAAACAAACAAAAAAATTAAAAGAATCTTTGGACCATATCCAAATACCTTTATACTCCAGGCAACAATAAATACACCATGAGGAGCTATGTGACTCTAACTTCTGTTTGAGATAGTATTCAATGGAGATACATGGGTAACTTTTTGATGGAGCAATTATTATTTGAAGTATTCGACAAGGTCTGTAGTTTCAGAGCTATTTTTTAGTTTATATAAAATGGGCGAAGGGGTAGTTGAATGATATCTTTTTCTTTGGAATATAATTATTATCTGTCCACATTCATATAATAATAATAGCTTTGGCAATGAGAAGCAATAACTAGCACCAATTGTTATTCCAATTTTTAGCTGTTCTACAAATACTAGAGGAATAAAAGATGTCTATTTTCTACTTCCCTTCTCTTATTCTTCTCTATGGGAGGAGAGCCTAATTTCACAGTGACTAGATAGGTTTTACATTTCATGATGGATGCTTCAAGTAACAGGAAACACAATGTCACAATTAACAAGAATGGTTGGTAAGGATATATAGATTGTATCTTTACATAGATTCATTTATTTCTCAACAACTAACTTATTTGCCAAAGTCATCACAACACTCTGATATTTTATTACATTAATCAATTAATTCATATATTCATTTAACAGATACTTGTTGAACCATCTATGTACAGGGCACTCTTTCCTGTGATGTGTATCTCGTGGTTCATAAGACAGACATAAATATTGATCCTCATGAAGGTTACATCCTTGTGGAAGAGGCCAACAATAAACAAGATAATTAAGGAAATGTATAGTATGTTAGATAGAGATAAGTTTTATGGAGAAAAATAAAGCAAAGAAAAAGAATAGAAAATGCTAATTGGAGGGTAACTAGAGGAAGTATATGGGTGAAGACTTAAAGGAGAAAGCCAAAAACATGAATATATGGAAAAAACCCAAACTTTTAAAGCAAAGCAAAGAGCCAATAGTATTCTTGCTGTATTAGTGTAACAAGGATGCTCATATGCCTAGAGCAGAAAGAAATAGGAAAAGAGCAACAAGAGATGAGTAAAGAAGTAATGGACATCCAGGTCTAAGACATTTTATCATGAGTGACATAGTGTGCTATTGGAGGGTGTTGAGTAGCAGAATGGTATCACCTGCTGTGTTTTAACAGGATTACCCTGGTTGCTATGTTTGGAAATAGACAAGGAAGAGGCAGGGAGATTAATTGGCAAGCTAGAACATTAATACAGACAAGAAATGATAGTGTTTGAACTTGGGTTGGTGAGAAATGTTCAGATTTTGGAAATATTTTGAATGTAAAGCCAACAAGATTAAATGTGGACTGTGTGAGCAAAAATACATCAAGAATCACTCGATTTGGGGCTGTATGTTTGGAATCACAACCTTTGCTACTAACTGAGATGGGGAAAAAATGGAAGATGAGTTGTTGTTGTTGTTGTTGTTGTTTATTTTGGATGTGTTAAGTCTGAGATTAGAATTAGGCTTTCAAGGGGATATATCAAAGTAGGTAGTTGTGCCTAAAAGCATGAACTTCTGAGAAGAGATCTGGGCTTGTAATACAAATTTGGGAATCATCATCATATAGGTGATAGTTAACACTATGAAAGAGGAAGGAAACATTAAGGGACTTGAGATACAGAACTTTACTATCTCGTATGGTAGTCACAACCACATAAGGCTATTGAGCATTTGAAATATAACTACCGTCAATTGAGATGTGCTTTAAGGGTGAAATATCCATCAGATTTCAAAGACTTAGTGTGCAAAAAAGCATGTATAATATTTTACTATAATTTCTATATTATTAAATATTAAAATAATACCTAGAGACATTTGAGTAAATATTAAAATTAATTTCACCTATTTTTTTCGGTGGCTCTTATTTCCTTTGAGCAGTGTAGATATAGGGAAAAATGAAGTCTAAGAATGGAGCTCTGGGGAATTCCTAGTTTAAGATACTTGGAAAATAAGGAGAAACTAAAACATAGATTGAGAGGGGCAGTTAGTGCTGTGGAACAGGTACCAGGAAATGATTGCATCCAAAAAGGCAAATGAACAAGACATCTTAAGGAGGAAGGAGCAGACATGGAGTTTGATTTACTGTGCCCAATTTTTAATTGACTGTGATACTTGAAATAAAACTAAGGTTGAGAAATGACATTGAAATAGCAATATGAAGATCATTGGTTTGGGGGCAAGAGTAATTTCTGTGGAGCTGTAAGGTGAAAGCCTAATTGAAATGTTTATGAGAGAATTAGAGGAAATAGATTAGAGGAAATTAACATAGAAAGCTCTTTTGAAGTGTATTGTGGTAAAGGGGAGACAATGAAATGTTAGTTGGAGGTGGTAGTACAGTGGGGTTGAGAGACATCATTTTAGGAAGGGAAAGACAGCAGCATAATTTTCATGCTGATATGAGTGATTCAGTACTGAAAGTAAATGTTCATGTATGAGAACTGTTTTGGTGATTTCCTTGTTAGTCTATAGGGGTTGGAGTCTAGAGCAAAATGCAGGTGAGTATATGCAGCTGACTTGCTCACAGAATACTTAAAATCTAAGGGGCATTGAAACAAAGCATATCTGCATGGAGGGAATTTGTTACTTAAGAATAAACACAGGTGAGGGTAAAAAGTGGAGGTTCACTCTTTAAAAATGTAAAGAGGTAAGATATAGAAGAGAGGTGGTTAAATAGTCCAAAAAATCAGAACTTTTATATGAAAATCTGCCTTTAATTCATAAACAAAAAATTATTCTTGGGCAATTCAAAACAAATTTGAATACTGTGTGCTCCACAGTATTATTTATTTTATTTAAAGAAGTGGTAAACTCTAGGGGAGAGAGGAATTAAAGAGAACAACAGGGTTTAATTTTAGCAATGATGGATGATACTTTGGCTTTTCTTTGCTTTACTTTCATGAGCATACTTTGAAGGTTTTGTTTTCACTACTGATTGTAGTTTCATTAAGTAATTAATAATGAACATATGTTAATATTAAAGCCAACATAAAAACTATGTTTGCTTGAAGATGAAGGAAACAGAATAGCTGCATTGTAAAATTAAAACTTTTAACTTTTATATAAAGAAACAGATTCCAGGTTTTGTTTCTTGAATACCTATCAAATAATTAAGAACCCAAAGCACTAAGTATTTCTAAATACTTGCTTTTAAGAGGAATAAATATAATACATGTTATTTCCATGACTTAATTTTAAATTCAACATTGATTATTGAATACTATATATCAAATACTGTGATACAAAAGTGGATGAAGGCATTATCTCTGCCTTTGAGGATCATGTACATAAGCAGAAGTGTCACTCCTATAGACAAATATAATAAACGGTAATAGAGCATCAATAGAGCATCTATTATTTGTGGGGCACAGTTCTCACAAAAATCATGCAACATAAGGAAACTGATATTGTAACTTATCTAATCCATTGTTAACAATGTGACAGAAGTAGAATTTGAATTCAGTTTGATTAGTTCCAAAACTTACATTCTTTCATCTAATCCATATTCCCCTTGACAAGCAAATAAAATAATAATGCTATGTATCACTGATCATAGTTGAGTCATAAATTACCTCAAAGCTTAGTGGTTTAAAGCAACATTAATTATCTCAAGTTTCCATAGGTCAGGAATCTGAGAATGATTTTCCTGAGTCCCCTAATATTGGTCCCTCAGAGGCTAGAATCAAGTGACAGCTGGAGCCACGGTCATCTCTAGGCTCTGCTGGAGGTGAAGCCACCTCCACACTCACTTGGTTTTTGTCAGGATTCAGTTCCTCTCTGGTTGTTGGGCTAAGGAAACTGGATCCTCATGAGCTGCTGACCAGAGGCTTGCCTTGGTTCTTCGCCACGAGAACCTCTCTGTGGAGTATTTCGCAACATGGAAGTTTGCTTCATTACAGAGAATAAGAGAGACCTAGCAAGATGGAAACTAGAGTTTGTTTTTGTTTTTAACCTAATCTTGGATATGACATTTCATCCCTTTGGCTGTATTCTACTCATTAGAATCAAAGAATTAGGTTCTGTTAACATTCAAAGGGAACAGATTATACAAGGGCTTGAATACTAGGACTCAGGCATCACTGGGAACCATTTTAGAAGCAGCCTACCATAAGGCATATAAAAAATACAGTAGTAGCTCAGAGAAGTTGTTAAATCTGTTAGAGTGGAGACCAGAGTTAAAAAGAAGTAAGATGTGTTTGAAATATGGGTTGAAGATTGTATAGTAGTTAAAAAGTTATTTTGTTTTATGGGTTTATTTATTTATTTATTTATTTGCTTAGGGGAAGTATAGTTAAAACATAGAGGGGGGAAGGAAAGGCATACCTGGAAGCTGTAACAATATGGGAAAATATGCTGAGTCACAAACCTGGGAAGGTAAGTTAGAGATAAAATTATAGAATAACAGACCTTAAATTTTGGGAGTTCCTGAACAAATTTGAATAATTGATGAAAAATAATTATACTGCCCTCAGAAGAAAATTGCACAAAAATATAACATTTGTTACTTTTCTGAAGGAAAAGTGGATCTGTGGATCCAGGTTAAAAACCAACTCCCCCACCCCCCACCATGGTTAGTTAGGCCCAGGGAAATTTTGAAGGTCATTCTTTTTTTTTTTTTTTTTTAAAGATTTTATTTATTTATTTGAGAGAGAGAGAATGAGAGAGAGCACATGAGAGGGGGGAGGGTCAGAGGGAGAAGCAGACTCCCCGCTGAGCAGGGAGCCTGATGCGGGACTCGATCCAGGGACTCCAGGATCATGACCTGAGCCGAAGGCAGTCGCTTAACCAACTGAGCCACCCAGGC
>NC_138370.1:106098750-106114444 GCF_054177405.1 Leptonychotes weddellii
AACCCTCAGTTTGTTTCCTGCAATTAAGAATTCCTCATATCAGTGAGATCATATGATACATGTCTTTCTCTGTTTGACTTATTTCACTCAACATAATACCCTCCAGTTCCATCCACGTCGTTGCAAATGGCAAGATCTCATTCCTTTTGATGGCTGCATAATATTCCATTGTATATATATACCACATCTTCTTTATCCAAGGGAGAATGATTTTAGATTTCTGGTTTTACAAGCTGGGTGATAACATTGAGAGGATAGGATACATTTGGGATGAAAAGACAAAAAAGTCATCAGCATATTATATGTACATATTAAAAAAGTATCAATTTTTAGGTACAAAAGAATAAATATAATATTGATGAAAAAATATATACTTATTTTGGCTATTTCATAAGTAATTGTTTAAGTGCAACATCTGCCTGTAATAGAAATACAAATCATGGTCCACATGGTATCTGGAGAAAATAAGAGTTGACAGGGGCCATCTACAACAGAAATGAGATACAAAAATGCTGAGAATTCCAAATGGTTCTTTTAGGATATTGTAGACTAAATTAATTAATGGAATTGCACTTCTTAATTTAATTAATGAAGTTTGCAGCCAGAAAATGCTTCTTTCTGTTATTACTCTGACATTCGTTTGACTTCTGTAGGCCAAAGGATATTTTAAATCACCTTACACTCAGGGTTATTCTCCTTATTTCGTTCTTTCCTTCTTGTTCCTTCTCCTCTTCCAACTTCCTTTGAAAAATCCAGCTGGGCTATGGTGGACAAAAAGAGTAAAAAGCAATAGAGGTATGAGTTGCTTTCCTCCCCTTGGCAATGACAAACTGATGATATTTTAATAATCATGGCCATGTGGATCACCATAAATCTAAGATTTAGAAATCAGTTCCCTGCCCTTGTGTTCTCCAGCCACCCTCCCTAACTTCTGATAGATTTAGGGGCTATAATTTAAAGAGAAATATTTTGACCCTTATAGAAGCACTTCACAGTGACAAAATGCCATATGAATTCTGATGCTCTTTCATTTGAGCTTTGGCCTGATGATGACTTCAGTTTAATTCTCTAGGAATATTAGGGCCATTTGGCTGAACCATTAACAATAAAACATGTTTACTGAGTTCTTGTGTTAAGAATACAGCAATGAATATAACATATTTATAAAATATGGCCATATTCTTCAATAACTGTAAACCTAGTAGATGCAATAAGAGTATATTAATAATTGTGAAGAAGAGAAAATTTATAAACATAATATTATTAATATAAATAAAGTATTATGGAGGTCCAGAGAAAGGAGACATCATACATATCATTAGGAATCCAGATATGTTTCATTTAGTGGGTGGCATGTGAAGCCATTTGTGAGAGACAGGTAGGATTTTTGAGAAGTAGAAATAGGAGAAACCATAATCTTAAGATTTAGGGATATATCACTGTTTAGTAGTTTTTCCAAGGAAAATGAAAGATGAGATTGGAAAGAGTTGAAGTAAAATTAATTTATCTTAACTGGCTTTCACTAAAAATAAAACAAAATGTTTCTTTTTTTTTTTAAGATTCTATTTATTTATTTGAGAGAGAGAGAGACAGAGAGAGAGAACAAGCCAGGGGTGGGGGCAGAGGGAGAAGGAGAAGCAGACTCATTGCAGAGCAGGGAGCTCGACAAGGGGCTCAATCCTAGGACCTTGAGATCATGACTTGAGCCAAAGGCAGACGCTTAACTGACTGAGCTAATCAGGTGCCCCAAAACAAAATATTTCTTGGTCTTTGTTGTAGAAACTGTCTGGCTGTTTACCAAACCTGTTTCCTCTTCCTTTTTTGCATAGAGCTAACTTGCATTTACCAGCATCCCCTGCAGTTAGGTGTGGCCATGTGTCTGTATTTTGACAATGATGTAAGGTGTGCTACCTCCAGAACTGGCCCCTAAAACACTGAATGCAATCCTCCATGTTCTTTTCCCTTCAGAATAAATTTAGAAAACCCACATTACCTGATTTTGAGACCTAGAACAAAGTTACAGTAATCAAGACAACGTTGTTATTGGTTAAAGTATAGAATCATAACCAATGTAATAAAATAAATACTCCAGAAGTAGACCCACATAGATGACTGATTACTGACAAAGGTGCAAAGGCAATTCAATGGAAAGAGGGTAGGCTTTTTGATAAATGGTAGTAAACAATTAGACAATCATAGGCAAGGAAAAAAAAAAGGACCTCAACATATACCTCACATTTTTTATGAAAGTTTAGTCAAAATGGATGTAGGACTAAATGTAAAACGTAAAACTATAAAGTTTTAGAAGATATCATGGGTGAAAATCTTTATGATCTCGGGATAATCAGTTATTATACAGGATACCAGAAGCATATCACATGAGAGAAAAACTGATAAATTAGACTTCATCAAATTAATACCTTTTGTTTTGTGAAAAAAGTATTGAGAGAATAAAGAGATCGGCCACAGAACTGTAGAAACCACCTGCAAATCATGTTTCTGACAAAGGACTTGTATCTAGAACACAAAAAGATTTCTAAAAACCAAACAATTAAAAAATACATAAAATTTGAGCAAAAAAATATGAATAGATACTGCACCAAGGAAGATATTTTAATGATGCATAAGCATATAAAAAGATATTCAACACAGGTAGTCATTAGAGAAATATAACTTAAAACGACATGACATACAAGTATATAGTGTTAGCATAACAAAAAATCCCTTACAATAACAAAAAAACCCTTACAATAACAAGTGCTAGTGAGGATGTAGGGCATCTGGGACTCTCACATTTTGCTGATACAAATGTAAAATGATACAACTGCTTTGGAAAACAGATTGGCAGTTCCTTATAAGGTTAAACATACACTTGTCGTATGACCGGATAATCCTCCTCCTAGTTATTCGTGTTAGAGAAATGGACACCTATAATCACATAAAAACCTGTTTCTGAATTATAGCAGCCTTATTCTTAATTACCAAAAACCGAAACCAAACCATTTGTATTTCAATTGTTGAATAAGTAAACAAATTTTGATACATCAATACAATAAAATTCTACTTGCAATTAAAGGAATAAAATATCAACTCATGCAATAATATGGACATATCTCAAATACATTTTGCTAAGTGAAAGATATTAAATGTCAAATGCTATATAACATTCTTGAAAATATAAAACTATAGAAATGAGAACATATCATTTTTTGATACGGATTTGGGGATTTGGGGTTGAGGAAGGGGTTGATTACAAATGAGCCTCATAAGGGAATTTGGAGAGGAATGAAACTAACATATATCATGACTATGGCAGTAGATACCTGACTCTGTACATTTATTAAACCTTATAGAACTTATACCATAAACAGTGAATTTTATTTGATATAAATTAAAATTTAATAATTTTTAAAAATAAAAATATACAGGCACAAAATTCTGTAGCTTTAACTTTATTGGTACTACAAAACCTAACACAGTTTTAGAGTCCAGATTCACAGATACTGTTAATGTGTTCCAATAAAATTTTCAGTAATAAAATGGATTTCTGAGAATATGCACTCTTGTTTTCAAGATAGATTAATGATGTCACTAGACAAGAGGATATAAGAAATTGGTACACTTAAGCATATCACCTTGAACTGCAAAAATATCAAAGAGAGAAAAACTCCTGAAAGAATCCAGAGGTAAAAAACAAACAAAATAGAAAAACACATCTTATATATAGCGGAACAAAGATAAGACTTACATCTGACTTCTCCTCAGAAACCATGCAAGCAACAGAAGAGTGGACTGAAATATTTAAAGTGTTGAGAGGAAAGAAAAAAAAAAAATAATAACCACCAATCTAGAATTCTGTACTTTGCAAAATTATTCCTTAAAAGTAAAGGGGAAATAGGACTTTTGCAAACAAAAAGTAAAGGAATTTGTTGCTAGTAGACTTGCCTTGAAAGAAATGTTGGAAGAAGTTCTTTTTGGAAAAAGATAATAATGAATCAGAATCTTAGATTTACATAAAGAAAGAGCATCAATGAGGAAATAAGAAAAGATAAAAACTTTTTCTTGTTCTTAATTGAGCTAACAGATAACAGTCTGTTCAAGATAATTAAAACAACAATGTATTCAATTATGTGTGCTTATATATATATATATCTAATGGATTCATATGCTTATGTATGCTTATACATAATTGAAATGAATAAAAGCAATGATATACATAATTGAAATGAATAAAAGCAATGATACAAGCAATCAGAGGGAGGAAATTAGGATTATTTTGCTATTATAAGGTAGTAATACTACTTGTGAAGTGGTATAGTGTTATTTGAAAGCGGACTTGGATTGGTTGTAAATGTGTACTGTAAAATCTAGAGCAACCACTAAAAAAGTAAATTAAAGGAGTATACTTGATAAGCTAAAAAAAAAAGAGGGAAAATAGAATCATACAAAATGTTCAATTAAAACTAAAAAAGGCAAAAAAAAGTGTGGAAGACAAAAATAAAAACAAAAAACAAGGGCCAGAAATAGAAAACAGTAGCAAATATGGTAGGTATTAATCCAACTATACCAATAATCACTTTGGATATCAATGGTCTAAATACCAATTAAAAAACAGAGACTGTAGATTAAAAAAAAATGACCCAACTATAAGAAACACAGGTTATAAAAAACACATATATATTGAAAGTAAATGGATGGAGAAAATTATACCATGCTAACACTAATCAAAAACAAAACAGGAGAACCTGTATTAATTTTATACAGTGCAGACTTCAAAGGAAGGAAAGTTATCAAAGATAAGGAAAGGTATTACATAAAGATAAAAGGGTCAATTCTCCAAGAAGACAATTCTTAAAAGAAAGCATCAAACTACAAAAGGCAAAAACTGATAGAACTACAAGGAGAAATAGATGAATGTACTGTCATAGTTGGAGACTTCAACAGCCCCTTCTTGGAAATGAACAGATCCAGCAGGAAGAAATCAGTAAGGACATAATAGAACTCAATTATATTATCAATAAACTGGATAGAATTAGCATTATTATATACTACATATATATACTAATTCATCCAACAATAGCAGAATAACATTTTCTCAACCTCATAGAGAACATTCACCAAGATTCCACATTCTGGGCTATAGTACACGCCTTCACAAATTTAAAAGAATAGAAACCATACACTGTCTAGCCTTAGACCACAATGGAGTAAAACTAGAAACTGATGATAGAAAGATAACTAGAAAATCCTAGAATACACAGAGATTAAACAACTCACTTCTGACTAACAGATGGTTCAAGGAGGAAATCTCAAGAGAAATAAAAATATTTTGAACTAAATAAAGTTGAAAAAAAGAATTATCAAAATTTGTGGGATGCTGTGAAAGCTGTGCTTATAAGAAATTTATAGCATTGAATGCATATATTAGAAAAGAAAGCGTAAAATCAGTAAACTAAATTTTTACTTTAGGAAACTAGAAAAAAGAAGAGCAAATTAAATCTAAAGTAAGCAGAATGAAAGAAATAATAAGTATAGAGCAGAAATTAATGACATTGAAGACAAGAAATCAAAAGAGCAAATCACTAAAACCAAAAGCTCGTTCTTTAAAAAGATCAATAAAATTGATAAGCTTCTAGCCAGGTTAAGAGAAAGAGAAAAGATACAAATTACTAATATTATAAATGAAAGAAGGGATATCTATCACTACAGATCTCATGGATATTAAAAGGATCATAAAGGAATAATATGAACATCTCTATGCCCACAAATTTGAGAACCTTGATGAAATGGGCCAACTCCTTGAAAGATACAACCTGCCAAAACTCACACAAGCAGAAATAGATGATCTAAACAGACCTGTATCTATTAAAGAAATTGAATTGAATTAATCATTAATAACTTTCTGAATCAGAAAGCACCAGACCCAGATGGGTTCACTGATGAATTCTACCAAACTTTTAGGGAAAACGTTGTACCCATTCTCTATAATGTCTTCAAAGGATAAAAGCAGAGGGAATACTTCCTAACTCACTATAGAGGCCAGTGTTAATTGAATACCAAAAACAGACAAAAATATTACAAGGAAAGAAAACTACAGACCAGTATCTCTCATTAACATAGATGCAGAAATCCTCCACAAAACATTAGCAAATCAAATCCAAAAAGGTGTAAAAAGAATTGTATAACATGACCGAATGGATTTTATCCCAGACATGCTAGGGTGTTTCGACATTCGAAAATCAATTCATAAAAAAACATAAATTCATGTAATCTATCACATTGACATACTAAAAAAATCATATGATCATATCAATAGATGCAGAAAGAGCATCTGACAAAATCAAACACCAATTAATAACTCAGTAAACTAGGAATAAAGGGGAACATTCTCAATTTGATAAAGGCTATCTGCAACCAACCTACAGCGAACATCATTATTAATGGTGAGAACTTTGAAGCTTTCCCACTAAGATCCGGGATAAGGCAAGAATGTTCCTCCTTGCCCAAATCACTCCTTTTTAACATTGTCCTGGAAGTGCTTCCTAATTCAATACCGCAAGAAAATGAAATAAAAGATAAACAGATTGGGAAGGAAGACATAGACCTGACTTTATTCATAGGACAGAGAATGCTCAATTCTAGGAAGCTGTGGATTCAAAGCCCTATCCCGAAACAACCTCCATGTGACCTTGAGTAAGATTCTCAAGTCTGTCTCACCACCTGTAAAATGGAGTAATACTGTCCTCAGAGAGTTTTCTTGAGGACTACACTAAGGTACTGTGCTTGCAGACATTTAGGTGAGTAGAGGCATATGAAGCTTACCACTCAGTGTTAGGTGAAGCTGAATCTGAACAATTTGGTGGTAATGAATCTTTAATCAAAGTTTAATATTCAAATGATACTCTGGTGACTTTCTAGGTACTAACCTAAACAAAGAAGTAACAAGATTCAAAAGACTAGCCAATCTTTGTTAGTAAAAATGCTCTCTGGCATACATTTGTCTTTCCCTTCCTAAAATGAATAGCTATGCATTTTAAATCTATTTCACGGAAAAATAACCCTTTTGTATTAATTTCATGCATAGTTCAACAAGGTCACTTCTGATATTTAAAAAAACTTAGAGAAGGTGCTAAAGTAAGTTTTTAGGAAATAATATTACAAGATTTAGGAAAAACACAGTCATGACTTACTATTAAAAGTTCTGCATGTTCCGCATTTTACCTGAGCACAAGATACATACAAATGAACAATCATGTAATTTGCAATTTCTTGATTTGCTATTCTCATTCACATAGACTAATACTTACAGATTTTTTTCACTCTCTAGAAATACTGAAATAATAAATATGAAAAAAAAATCCTCTTTTTTTAATCAATAGTCCTGTAAAACTCATCTGATTTAATAAAGAAAGAAGAGAGAGCAAGGGAAAGAGAGTAGAGAGGACAAAGGTTGAGAAGAGCTGGGGAAGGAGAAAGGAAAAAGAAAGAACTACAATGTTAAACTAAAACTTTAACATTCAACTCCAAGTTGAGTTTTGATTTAACCTGCTAACGTCTTGATTGAAACTCAAATGCCCATCACAAATATGAATGTCTTTTGTTCCCAACAATTTACAGCATTTTATGGCCTATTTCATTGCATCATAAATGTCATAATGACCAAATGTTCCATGAAATGTCATAAAATGACATGAATTACAGCTCTCCTCTAGGTCTACGTCTGGAAAACTGAGTTTCTGGCTCATGCTCAGGTAACGTGCTTTTTGTGTTTGAAATCTCTGTGTACTGTGACACTGAGTTAATTAATTTTACTTTATCGTCCAAATGTACTAAGATTCCCTCTCAAAAGGTAATTCATTTGTCTGGAGAGTATATACATAACTGGATTAAGTATCTCCCAATTATAATGCTGTTATTTCCTTAAATATCAGCTATTTAAGGATTCTTAAAATCTCATGGTAACAATGCTCTTTGGCATGATAATGCTTTACAACTAATGTTTCATTTTCAGTATTAGGACATGTGCTTCTCTGGAACATATTAAGGTGTATGAGATTTTATCATACTGTTCAAATTCAGTAACAACTGCCAAGTTCTTCGGCCACCCCATATTCCCATTAATCCTGGGCATGCCAGAATGTAATTTGATAGTTTCCTAAACATGAGAAAGGAAAAAGGGGAAAGGTCATAATAATGCTATTCCCACAATTGTTCTGCCTATACTAGATTACTGACCCTAATTTCACAAGTTGGTTTTACTACTTAGCTTTGATTCAGCGGGAAGATTTAGCTTGTTGGCTAAAAACAGTTTTTGAAATGTTAATCTTCAATTTATATCAGCATTTTCTAGCATTTTGCTTCCTTGTTTTCTTAATCCAAACAAAGAAATGATGTGACTGATAGACAGGATTTTAAGACACCTATTCATTTATTCAACAAGTATTTATTGAGCCCCTTCTGAATCTGGGCACTGTGACTTAGAAGAAATAAACATGACAATTGTTTCTGCTTTTATAACACTTATCCAAGATCTCAGAAAATAAATATGTAATCCTAAATCCAGTCCTAAGTGTCCAGTTTTGGTAAGCTAGGGTGTTTTCTACAGAACACCATGACTCCAGACCAACAGAGAAATAACAATCGAAATATTTAAACCAGCATTTTCAATTCTGCAAGCTATTACTATTCCTTTTTACTTCCTAGTGAATTTTACCTACACTTTACCACTGGATAAATTACAGGCAATCTAATTTAATCCATCCTTCTTAGTAGGAGAGCATCTTTATGAACAACTGATTTAATTGTACCAGTGAACACTTTGCTACTTTCAATTTTCCAGTCTCACTCAGTATATTCCTCTGATAGAGGAGAGTAAGGAATAACTGAATGTCCTAAGTAATATACATCCTGGGCCTCTGCATTTATCTAATTCTCTCTCTTACTCCTACCTTCCTCAACAAAACATTTGTCTCATATCTTTCAACACCCAATTAATTATTCACGACTTGGTTTATTGCCAATCCCTAGCCTGACATACAATAGTCATCCAATAAATTAACTGATACAACCCCCAAAATAAGCTATAAAAAGTTAAAAAAAATATTTGCAGAAATGTGGTTCATTCCATTTGTCATGACACTTTTACCTATAAGGACTATTGTGTTTTCCCAAAATAATTATTTACTTTTCTGTAGAAAGAAGCTAAAATGATTTTTTTTTTTAATTTTTGTTAGGGTTAAACAAAAGAGCCATGAAATAATGGGATTTGTCACATTGGAGGCTTATGTAGTTGGACAATGAATTTTAAGACAAATATAGGTGCTTGGCTTACTATGATGTCCCAAGAGAAAATCCTAAAGCCTAACTCAGGAACGATAGTCAGAGTTTATGTAAGGCAATTTATATATTCCAAGGGGGGAAATTACTACAATGCTTGGGGCACTTTAAAATGTGGAAAAATACAGTGAGAAAGACTGTCACAATAGCGCTCAGTATATATGTGAATAATTCCTTTGACTTCAATTTTTATAAAATGGATCTTAATCACCAAAGAAAAGACTGGAAGAAAAATGTCTGTTTAAGGGTTTTGTGAAGTTCTGAAACTTCACATCTGCATTCATTTACCTAAAATCTACTTGTCATGCCAATGCACTTTATACTTTTTTTTCTCAAGGATTTTTTTTTTTTTAATGTTTAGCATTTCATGAAAAAATCTTACATTTAGGTAAACCTAAACTTTGAACTCCCTGTGGTTTTATAATTAGTAATTCCAACTGCAAGAACTTCTGATTCAGGAAAAAAAAAATCTACAGAAGAAATATTTAAGTTCTTGAAGTAAAAGTATTGGGCAATAACAAAAGAGATATTTGGCATTGTACAAACAAGCCAATGGAAACA
This sequence comes from Leptonychotes weddellii, assembly GCF_054177405.1. Lineage (NCBI taxonomy): Eukaryota > Metazoa > Chordata > Mammalia > Carnivora > Phocidae > Leptonychotes > Leptonychotes weddellii. Next base: position 106,108,648 of record NC_138370.1, read on the forward strand.
TTTACATTATAGAGAGAACAATATATTACTTAACACTTGCACAGTCGTGTTTCCTATATGGCTTTTTAGGTTCTGGTATATCTTTTCAACTTTCTATTTAATGTGATATCTTAATATCATAGTTTTACGTTAGCATTTTTTATAATTTTTAAAAAGAAATTCAAATATATTTACAGAATGTTTTACTTCATGAATGGCATTATGCTAGGGATATTAAAGGATATAAAGATAAAGGAGACATAGTCTATTTCACAAAAGAGCTTTATGTGGTCTATAAGGAGAGAGAGCTCAGCACATTTAATATAGAGACAAAAAATTCAGACTGGAATATGGTAGGAGATGTTCTGAATGTTAAGTACACTTTTATTTTCAAGTATGCTAAAATTTTCAATTGTTAATAATAGAAGAAAAAAAAAACATTAAGAGTTCATCTCCAGAACATGAGTAACAAATATATGTGCATTCATTATAGTCCCACTATTTCTCAGTTCCTTTGTTTTGAAAGAGCAGATCACAGGCAGAGATTTTCAGGCCTTTTAAAACATTTTACACATTTTTGTATATGCAAAATTTGGTTTTCTTCTCTATCTTAACGTTTCCTCTTGAAGTCTAGCATTTCTTCAAAGACAAAATTAACATTTTAATGTTTATTGTGTGCTGTACCCTGTGATATTCAAGACTCATGAAAACTGAATGAAAGTCAACTTGGACTTGAATGAGTTGAAGGAAAAGCACCCAGATAATAATATTGTTACAGGAAAAGTTTTTCTGTATGCTCATTTGATCTTAAAAAGAGGGGTCATTTATTGTTTGGGAGAAAATTTATGGTTTGGAGAACTGCCTAAAGAAAGCTCTTCCTTTCATTATTTGTACTAGGCCAGATCCAAAGAATTCTCCGACTGCATCACTTTGTTAATTCACTGAACATAAATTCACAGAAAACATATGCTATGTGGCAAAATTTATGCTAAGTATTGGATGTACAGAGGTGCAGGATCTGGTCTCTAGGCTAAAGGAACTTACAGGTGAGGCTGGGGGAAGCACAAGTAAAAAAAAATATGTAAACGTAACGTGGAAACTGTAAATTTTACCAACACTTCAAAGAAGCTAGAGTTTTCTTAATTTTAAGTTTTCCAGATCTTCTAACAAATTCTACAAGTTGAGCAGAAATCCTGATAGCAAACAATAGGAAGAAAGCAAAAAAAGAACATTTTCACATTTAAGCAAAAGCGTGATACTCAAAGTATTAATAAGTACAACCTATCACTGTATTAAAGGAAAAACACCTCATGAAGGAGTCTCATGACTTCAAAAAGTAGTTGATGCAAGGAAATCTATTAATGTAGTTTTTACAAAAACAAGTTAAGGAGGAAATAAAATAGTATCATGATATTGATCACTATTCCAAATCATGTTAAGAAGTTTAGTACCCATTAACTAAAAAAAAAAAAAAAAAAAAAAATTGGTAAACAAAGATGGGATAAAGAGTAAGCACCTCTCAGAAAACTATTACAAATCATATATTCTGGTGATCCGTTAAGAAGTTTTTTTTACTCAAGTCAGGAACAATACATGCATGGTTACTCTTAATATCTCCTCTTCCATGTTGTACTAGATATTTGCTTAAATGTAATTAAACATGGTTGATAAGTTAACTCCTCCTAAAACTATTGTTTAAATCTCTTTCTTTAATAATACATCATGTGTTCTTAATCCTTAGATCCTTGGACTTCTCTTGAGCTCCTTTATGGTGAAGATTAGGTTGGATTTTTTACCACTCTCCCCCCAAAGAATCCTCAAAATATGGGTTTGCAATACAAAAGACTTGATAATAAATTAATTTCTTGGTATTTGGAATGCATTTTCCTATAGAAAACTGTTTCTGGACTAGTATACAAAACCTATTAATACTAGGGAATGAACTTAATGAGAAAAAGAACTAAACTACTATGTAAGTGAAATACAGAATACTGAAATAGTGAAACAAAATACTGTTATGCTACAAATAATATAAAATATATAAATAAAACATATAGTGGAAAAATTTCAATTTGAAGCAAGTAAGGTGAGTTTCTAGGCCATTAAAAATCAATGGCACTTCTTTTGTTTTGTTTTTCAAGTATGATTTCACTTCAAAAGTGGATTTCTTAATTATTGAAAAATTATTTTAATTATTTTAAAAGAAGTTTATATTTATTAATTATGATGCTAGTCTTTCATTGGCTTACAACAGGTTTTTCCAAAAATAAGCAAATGATTGAATTTATATAACTGAGAAAAAGTCAGAGGACAGACAACAGAGAATATACTTGAATGAGATCGTTTCATATAATATTGAAATAAGGAGGACCTTGATGGAGAGTATTTGTACCACTGCCTTGAGAGAGAGGAAGAACGATGAGTTAGTTGGTTCTTTAGCCAGCCCCTAGGTTCTATCAGCAGAGGTCATCTTGGTTATGGTCCAAAGCAGGTGTGAATAGTCAGGAAAAACGTGAAGATATGCAAATAGTCATTTAAAACTACAGAACATTAACCAGATGCACACTAGCAAAGTTTTCTAATATTTCTAACAATTTTGCTAGAATTAAAATGTATGTATTAGCATGCTGTCGCCAAATTTTAGTGGTCTGTTAACCAGCCTTAGGCTAACTTGCCAAACAACAGTAATTTGCTATTTTGGAGTAAAAGCTAACTTAAATGTAATGTGTTTCATCTTTCCTTTTAATTGAGCTGTGCAGGCCTAGCCTTATTTAAAAAAAAGTTATAATCTGTTCAACATATCATTTTTAGAGTATCTAGTATTGGTATTCAACAAAATACATATAGTTTTTCCTGTCTTAGAATGATACTAAACAAGCAAACAGAAATAAATCCATAGTTGAAATGTGTGAAAAATGCAATGAAGGAAAAGAATAGGATACAATAATACACACTAATAGGGAGAATGACTTTTAGGGGTCGTGGATATAGAAGATCTTGTTCAAATGGCATTTAAGCAGCTTTTTAAAAGGTGACTAGGAGCTATCCACGAGCAGAAAGAGAGGATGTACATTTCCGGTGGAATGAATAGTGAATTAATAGTAATAATAATAATAATAATAACAGCAACAATCAACTTAGATGAAGGAAGAGCTAGTGGAAAAGTCCAGGTTGGCTGGAAGATATTTGAACAACTGGAGTAGTGACAGAGTAGAAGTTGATGCCGAGGCTTGAAGCTTTTACAGTATTCTGAATAAAATGAGGACGGTAAGGCTGCGATAATATTGTAGTCACTTTCCCTGCCAGCTTGGTTCTCCGTGGCGGCGGCACGCCTGGCCAGAGAACTAACCGGAGTTGTCTCCTCGGCGGGCCCAGGCGAGAGGGTGAGAGTGGAAGCGGTCTAGGGAGCCAACCTCGCCTCAGCCAGCGCTCTGCAGCGCCCCACCTCACCAGAGCAGATGGAGAGCCGCCCCCGAGGCTCCCACACGGCCACCATCCCACACTGGCTGGCCCTCGCTAGCTGCTCCAATTTCCCATTTTCCCCACCACCTAAGCCTTGTCTCCCACGTCAGCGGCATTGTGGTTTGAAAGAAATGGAAGAAAAGGAGCGATGTGACCAATTCCATTCCGTCCTCCTGCATTGAGGCCTGGTTGGCATTTGCAGAGAGGAAAATACAGCAAGAAAACGGATTTTTCTGGAAGGGAAGGTGGGAGAAGGGAAACAAGGTCTTAGACTTTCTACAGTTTTTTTTTTTTTTTTAAATTCTGCTTTGACAGTGGTGGCAAAATAATCTGACGGTAGTGTATTAAAAAAAAAAAGAGGTGGATTTTTTTTTTTTTTTGTCCTTTTGATTCCAGGCTTTTCTCCCCATGACAAAACTTCACAAATAAATAAATCCATAAATCCATAAATCATGGATGCCAGAAAATGAGGTGGATTTCAGGAATCCTGAAAAAATTGAGACGCTTACGTTCTTCCCCTGGAGGGAAGGGTGGGGTGTTTTTAGCTCCCTCTGGAACTTCAAAGGAAAATCGAGTTGGGTGCCATGGAAAGGAGACAAGGCCAAATCTGAATCTTTGGAGCTGTCCCAGGCAGCAGCCCCCACAAACAGACCATGAGAAACAGAGCAAGGAGCTGTGTGCCCTGCATGCCCTCAATAATGTCTTCCACGACAACAAGGTCTTAACCCAGGAAATGCTGCAAGAGATTTTCCAGAGAGTGTCTCCAAACACCATGGTGAACCCCTGCTCCCCCTAAGAAGAGCATGCAAGGAAATGGGAACTACCATGTGAACGCCATTATGGCAGCCCTTCAGACCAAAGGCTATGAAGCTGTGGGGTGATACAAGCCCAGGGAGGTCAGCGCCATGGCTCTCACTAACATCATGGGTGCCACCATGAATCTACCCTCCAGCCCATACTGGCAACTGAAGTTGCCTCTCAAAAGGCAGCACTGGATCTGTGTTTGAGGGGTAGGAGGTGTCTACTACAACCTCGACGCCCAACTGAAGATGCCCAAGTAGATTGGAGGAGAGAGCAAGCTCAGGAGATTTCTAAAACATCACTTGGGATGAAAGAACTGTGAATCCTGCTGGTGGTGCCAGAAGAGGTGGGGGCCCATTGAAGTTGGAGGGCTGAGGTGTAATGCAGTTCTACCCAACCTTCCCTCACCTCAGCCCTAAGTCCTCTGTACTGTGCTGGGGCCTATACAGTGGGTCTGCCCCTGTCACTTCCCCAAACATCTCATTGGGCTTTCCCTTCAGATTTGACAGTTGGGGGGCGGGGGGAGGTATAAGGTAGTCAATTTTAACTCATGCTGTTAAGTCCAGAAAATGTGGGAGGAAAAGCACAAGAGCTTACAGGCAAGGTAGTCCATATGGGAACTAGAATTACAGAATCTGTCATTGTAAATAACAGAAACAAAACAGGGAATTTATGAACACATGCAACAGGAAAAGTTAGTGACTGGTCTAGTTTCGTACACATGAGTCCAGGGGCTTAAACAATGACTGCAGACAAAGCTGGTTTCATTATCTCTAAGCTGTTTTTGTGTGTGTGATTGTACCTTTCATACAGACTAATATGTGTGGCCAACAGCATCTCTGAGTTTATATTCTATCAGCTAAGTGACCCCAACAAGAGAGTAATTCTTTCCTCAGGCAATTCCCATAATAAAAGTCTCCTTTTAAATGCAGATCATCTACCCATCCTTGAACCAATCACTGTGGTCTGGAAACAAAATACCCTGCTTGTCCAGGCCTGGCTCCCATGCCCAACCCTCAAATAGGCACGGGGTCGGGCTTTTCTGAATCACACTGGCTCAACATGACTGAGGGCGCAGAAGTTGTTCACCAAGAGAAACCAGGATGATATTATTGGAAGAAGTAGAAATGTACACTGGGTGGGAGACAGATATGGAAGTGGGGGATTACAGAGGCAATCAGGATACTGAGAATAGGAGAAGGACCAGAAGAAATTGGAGGATAGAGATAGATTCCAGGGGATTTCTTTTGTTTTTTAAGATTTTTTATTTATTTTTTGACAGAGAGAGAGACAGTGAGAGAGGGAACACAAGCAGGGGGAGTGGTAGAGGGAGAAGCAGGCTCCCCGCTGAGCAAGGAGCCCAATGTGGGGCTCGATCCCAGGACCCCGGGATCATGACCTGAGTCGAAAGCAGACCAGGGGATTTCTAAACACAAGTCTGAGAATAGGATAAAATTCCATATTCCTCATCTCCACCCAAGGTCTACTGAATGTGAGCCAGAAATTCTAGAGGTTTGTCCTATCAATATGCATTTATTTATTTATTTATTTATTT
>NC_138370.1:106114944-106156086 GCF_054177405.1 Leptonychotes weddellii
CCCCCCCCCCCCACACACACGTTAAAGCCTTGCTTCACCATACTTTCAGAATATGGGCTGGGTTTTAAATTTCCAAGAATTGAGTCCTTCAGGATTCACAGTGAGTGAAGTAGTTTAGCCCAACCAGAAGGAAAAGGATGTATCTGTGGAAGGTGATAAGACAGGGAATTTTGCCAATTACATGTAAATTCCATGAAATGTCAATTAACAAGGAAGCAGTAGAAAAGGTGAGTACTCTTAGACTATTTATAATATTGCCAAAAGCAATACGCTGGGACAATTGTGAAACAGAAATAAAATGAAGTCTTTTAAAACTATTCATCCAAACTGTTGCATTAGCAGTCTCACTTATTGTTGATGTAGTTGCTAATATTATTATTATTGTTTGCGACATTAGCTTTTCCTCTTCTGTTGTTGCTTATAAGACTTAAATATAAAATCATTTGACCCTTGTACCAAGCCACCTGAACACCTGTGTTTATTTTTCCTATTTCATATAAACCTTGAATTAAAACTTGAAATTAAGGGTGCCTGGGTCCCTCAGTCAGTTAAGTGTCAGACTCCTGATTTTGGCTCAGGTCATGATCTCAGGGTCATGAGATTGAGCCCTGCTTCAGGCTCTGTGCTGGCCATGGAGCCTGCTTAAGATTCTCTCTCTCCCTCTCCTTCTGTCCCTCCCTCCTCACTCTCTCTCAAAGTTTTTTTTTTTAATTAAAATTTTCAAGGCATATCATATCAATGATACCATTACCAAGAAATATTCTATTTCCTATTGTTCTGGGTAGAGATGAGATTTTTGTGAAATGTATTAACTCTCACCTTCTTGAGAATTACTCTAATAGTCACTGTGTTCTGGTAAATCATTTGGTTCAATTTCTGTTTCACTCTGAGTTTCCTCAGAAGCGGATATTTCAAACACTTGGTGTAGCCAGCCTATCTAGTTAAAGTCTGAGCAAGGTCACATAGTCTGTTGACTCATATGGCAATTCCTGTGTAGAACACAAAATTCTACATCATCTTTGAATCAAATCCAACAGAGCAAGATCCCAGCTGTCCTGGTATCTGTTGAAAGCATAAGACTGACCTAGTTTAAATTGTTTCATGGAGTTATTTTGGAGAATTAGTCTTTTAAGACTACAAGAATAATACAAGTTTATTTTAGAACATTTGACAAATGAAGAAAATACTAAGATGAAAAAGAAAAGCAACTGTTAATACTTTGACCTACAACTCTCTCAAGATTTTGTTTTGTTATCTTCTTTGTTTCAGTGTTTACAGTATTTCAGACAGCAGCAGAAGAAAGTACTAATTTTGTACCAGAAATTACCTATTTCTGAATGAATGGAAAGACTTGATAGAGCATCTATTCTCAGGATAATAAATGGTAAGCTACAACGGCCAGATTGTATTGTTCCTTTGCCTTGGCAGAGTGAGGTACCTGACAGCTACTTCCAGACATAAAGCACTAACATACATCTTTTTCCTCTTTCAAATACAACACATTTCTAGAAATTGAAGTAGGAAAGAATGATTGCATAAAAAGAGGTATGTGGCTGGGAGAAGGGTTTAAACAGCTTTGAATGCTCTATAAACTAGGTCCAGTATTATACGGGTGTGACTTATTTCCCTCTGGTTACAAAAAAGTCTGGGTCTGTAAGGAGTGAGTGATTGCAATACCGGGGAGTATCATGTTTTTTCCTTTGTGTGCACCTGCTGTTTTGCCTCAAGCCTTCATCAGAACTTTGGTTGGTGGACATTCTATTGATATTTGACAAATTAAAAAAAAAATTTGTCAGTACTTTTAAATCTTACCATATCACCTTTTATTTTGTGCTGTGTTTCAGTGAGAATGTGAGGAGTGGCTAATCAGGCATTACTAACCTTCTGACATTTAACTTAGGGAGGCCCTCTTTACTGTCACTATGGATGTTCTCACTCGGAGTCATTAGTGGGCACTTTTCCTTTTATGGCTTTTCAGTATGAGTCAGTCAGATGCATTTCTAGTGCCTATCACTGTGCCCAGGACAGAGCAGATGCTGAAAAAATATGGAAAGAGGCAATAAAAATAATTTTTTAGGAGATAACAATCTATTACCAGATATTAATAATATAAAAGAAGTCATATTTCTCATTTGTCATGTTTCATCAATGTAGTTGGGACATCTGGTGGATATAATTCAAGGCAGACACTGTTAATATATATGAGTGGCAAGAGGCATGCACAAATCAGAATGATAAATATTGGACAGAATTGTAACAAGACAATATTGAACATTTAGATTATATAGAACATAAGTACAGTTTCATTCTGGGCAATGAATAATAATAGAACTAGAACTCAGTGTTTGGTATGAATGCATGAATGGAATCCCAGTTGATAAAAAGTGATATTATCAAGAAGGAAGCCATACTTGGATAGTGTGTAGGGGAGAAACTGGATCACAAATTGAACTTTGGTTATACTCAAACTGTGAAGTTGGAACATGACCTGGGAATATCACTAGATTTATCACTTTTGATGGTTTTCAGATTGCTTAGGCGGCCAGGATGCCCTTTTAAACTCTCTATCTGACTGACTGTCTGCATCCTTTCCTGCAGAGCACAGGACTTTGCTACAGTGATCCCTGCATTTATCATGTTCAGATGTGTCTATTTCAATGTGTTTTTCTGAAACTGGAGCAGAAAACCATGTGGAGATTGCATCTGGCACCTGATGCAGTATCTCACCTCATGATATAAGATAATCTTCAAGAGAACATTACTCAGACTCCCATGTACACAAAAAGAAAACATTCCCTAGGGAGGATTATCTAGCTCGCTGATGAATATCTAGTTGAATATTTTTCCAAAATGATATGTAACTTCTAGAAAGCCCCACAAATATCCTAAAATATTACAAATAGCACACAAGTCACTTTCAAGAGAACTTGTAACTTATCAGGACATTTTTTTATTCAAAATACCTCGATTTGAAATATTACTTTAAGAAGGAAATAGTTTGTATAGTAACATCTTCCTTGGCTATAGGCATGCATCTTTTCTCTTCTAATGTGTTTTGGTTCTAAGCTGCATTTGTGACTTTGGCTTTATAGAATATAATTGTGACTTACTGTTTTTCTCATTCATTCACTAAATGTTTACTTAGCACCTCTGCCTTTAAACAAATGTACTATACTCCTTAGGAGATACAAAAACGTTTAACTCACAAAAATAAATAGGCCCTCCAGTGCTTACAGGCCAAGAGAGAAAACAAGAAAATCACACAAATCTTTTAAGACATATATATAAAAAAGTACGTTCCCTGAGAAAAGTGCAAATCAGTTATTCTCAGTTGGGCCAAAGGGAGTGGTGGAACTTTCTAAACATTTTTCTTGTAAAATCACATTGAATTCCTTAAAATATGATGAATTTGAAATCAAGCCAAGAATTAATTGAAGCTGAGTACCAGTAAACATAACAGTCCTGAATAGTGAGGCATATGCATTTATATTTAATTGGCAAAAGTTACCTGATTAAAAATCTGTCAATCATGGTGATATGAATGGCTGACTCAACCACCTGAGTGACTGATAGGGCATTCAATGAAAAGTACTGTTGTAAAAATGACTAGAAAATGAATCAGCCAAAAGTAAATCAATTGGTTGGCTGGGGATAGACTCTGTCTCAAATTTATACAGCAAGTAGGAATCTCTGTTTTATAAGTTTATTTTCTATAACTCAACTACATTTCTGCCAATATGGCAGAAAGATAATTTTATTTAAGATACAACCTACCTTTCTTCTTTTTCCAAGGTAGTGCTAAGCTTTGGAAAATCTCCCATAGGACAAGGCATTGGAGAGACTCACTAGGTCTTCAATATCACCTTTCTGTATCGGTTAGGTCTATCGTTTTGTCTGCACCCATCTACCAATCCATATATGTTGCCACACAGGGATTTTTTTATTCCTCCCTGCCTTACCCAGTGGCCATATTTCCTATAGTTTCATGCCACATTGATAGGCACAAGATTCATACTGCTATTTTCATTCAGAAATAAGGCACAGAAATCCCTGGAAGCTTGCCTAAGGGCTTGCTTTCTTCTCCAGTTCCATGGTGCTATCTGGGAAATAAAGCTCAGACTCTTTTTGTGTGGGAGGGGACCACCCATTTAATATCCTGACCTCATCATGTGCCATCACTCACTTGCCTCTCTTCCAATGGAAAATTTTCTGTTTGGAGTGAGAGTGGAGATTCCCATCTTCAATCTACCCCTCTTTAATATTAATTATATACATAGTATTTCTCCATTTACTTACTAAGGGACTTATGCTCTTGGAAAATAATAGGCAGAGCATGTCTCCTTTCTGCCTTGTTCCATGAGGTGTTGAGTAGCAAAAGGTCTAGCTGCTTGAAATGAAGGACAAAGCAAAGTAAAAGGGAGAATATCCAAGGCGGGGTGCACAGTCCTATTTCAAATATGTTTATTCCTACATATTATGATCACCTTATGAGTTTTTTGATCAAATAAAAATCAAATATATATTAAGCAAAGCAATATAAGTAGAATAACTTATATCAGAAAGCATATTCATTATTTTGATATCAAGCTTTAAATGGACTGTTTCTAGTGGCTTGGTATGCAAAACCAAATTTTCTCTTTTTCTCTTTTTTTAGATGCTTATATGACCTAGAAGGCAATGATAACACATAGTGCACAAAAATATTATAGATTATGAAAATATAGGAAAAGTAGACTCTAGATAAAGGTTTAGGAATGGTCAATTCTATTTGGATGAGGAAGGACTAGGGAAGTCTTCATTAAGAAGTTCTTCAGTGTTGAAGAACACTGCATGGTTTTAGGGGAGGGGGTTAATAATACTGAAATTGATCCTAGGCGTATCATGTTGGCTTCAATTGTGGAGGACAAGTGTGAGGTTAGCACAGATAGAAGCAGAGACAATTTTGGAGACTATTTCAGAAGTACAGGCAAGCCATATCATTATATGTTAAAAAAAAAAAAAAGTAGGAAGGGAAAAATCAAAGGGGCTAAATCAGAGTGGGAGATGAACCATGAAAGACTATGGACTCTGAGAAATAAACTGAGGGTTTTAGAGGGGAGGCGGGTGGGGAGATGGGTTAGCCTGGTGATGGGTATCAAAGAGGGCACATATTGAATGGAGCACTGGGTGTTTTGGCAAACAATGAATCATGGAACACTACATCAAAATCTAATGATGTAATGTATGGTGATTAACATAACAAAATAAAATTAAAAAAAAAGAAAACCAAAATAAATAAATAAAAGGAATCTGCAATAGTGGTGGGGAAGCAGAAGCTTCACAGCATTATAAGGAGGCTGAATCAACAAGACCTTGAAATCCAATGCACATAGTAGCTAAATACAAAGTAAAACCCTAGAATGATTCTAGATTTTTAACTCAGGTCTCTGGTGCATGGTGATATATTTCACAAAGATAAACAAACAATTAAAAAGAAGAAAGCAGTCTATCTGGGGAAAAAATTAATCTAGTATAATAATGAAATCTAATTGATAACATGAATTTGACCTTTTTAATACTGAGAATGTTGACTTTTTCATATTCTTATAATAAATGAAGGCTTTGAAATGCTAGGTTTAGTGCACATAATACCAAACTGACTATATATACTTTTCTAGGTAATCCATTGTGGATAATTTCAGTATTCTATATTAAAATTCTAGCTGCCACTTGGAGGTTATATATCTGATCAGACCTCAACATCTAGAATCCGTTTCCCTCTTAACCTGTAGTATACTAAACTAATAAATACTTTGTGTAAGTTAGCAAACAAGATTTCAAAACTACCACACTTCTACTTCTTTTAAAGATTTATTAGCTTAATTTAACGTTTTATTTCAGCTGGGGGATTGGCCTGTGTCATATTCTGGACTGTGTTCTTCATCTAATGTCCCATTAACATTAAACCAAAGCCAACAATAACAACAAAATCTTATAAGAGAAGGAAGTGAAATCTTTGGGGGATGCAATTATCTTTACACATACAATAGTGTACTGCCCTTTATGGTATTTTTAAATTGACAGAATTTCATCTTAACTCAGCACCTAGACAGATAGTATTGACTAGTAGAAATCTATTTAGTAAATGGAATAATTTCTAAAGTGGTGTATACAGAAAGGTGGCTATAGCATTTAGGAAAGCTGTTCTGACTCCAGACCTGTTAAAGGATGGAGGAGGGAACAGTAGCATATGGAATTAGTGTCAAGTTTGTTTAGCTGTCACTTTAATGTTAGGGCCAAAAAACATACTATTTTTTGGTCTCTCTTTCTCTCACCTTACCCTTTTCTCTTGTGTTTTTCCTTTCTGATGCTTGTCCCTTTCCAGACATCTCTGCCATAAATGAAACCAATCAATTGACTCTTTCACTTATTTTGCTCTTCAAAAAGCATTCATTGAGCCATTCAGTAAAGGTAGGAAAGCAGCTATAAATTGGTTTATAAACTGCATGGACTCTGATGCAAGGAACAACTTTCTATTGGCCATTGTTACTTGACTACTAGATTGACTAATTTTCTTTGCTATTTTTTTTCCTTCCCAAACAGAATAGTGCAATCAGAACAATTGTAATGTATTTCTACTTTTCATGAGTGTGTGCTGTGGAGTGAGTGCATCAATGAAAAGAAGTAATTGCTTCTGGAAGACAGTCCCAGGGGAGGTGGCCCAGTGAGGAACAGGAGATGACAAAGCCATTCAAGGGGATTGTATGTAATCAAGACATGATATCACACCATTGTGGGTCCCAATGATTTCAGAGAGGTAGCCTGACCTTGTGAACTTCTCCTGTGAGGAGGAACAAGTCACAGTTCTGGAAAGGGCATAGCTCCAGGGAAAACACCCAGCTTGTAGGAGTATCACAACTTGAACCAGAGACAGGAGATTAAGTAGGGAAAAGCTTACTGGTGCCAATAGCTCACTACTATAGTGGCACTGTAACCAAAATATATCCTATTTCTATTTCTATTAGTTATCTGTCACTGTATAGCAAGTTACCATAAACTTAGTGGCTAAGAAGTCACATATTTATTGTCTCATAGTTTCTGAGTTTCAGAAATCTAGACACAGTTAGTGGACACTCTCTCAAAAGGCTGAAATCAAGGTGTTGACCAGGGCAAGGGACTCATCTGAAAGTCAAATAGAAAAGGATCCACTTTCAAACTCAAATGGCACTTGACAGGATTCTGTTCCTTTTTTGACTATCGGGCTGGGGTCCTCAGCCCCTGGCTGATGGTTGGCCAGAGGCCATTCTCAGTTCCTTGCCATCTGGGCCTTTCTAATGGCTAGCTTACTTCATCAAAACCAGCAAGGGAAAGAGTCAATAAAGAGTATCTCCTCACAAAATAGAAATTAGAATCTTAAAAGTGACATCGCAGCCTTTTGCCTTATCCTCTTATTTATAAGCAAATAATAGGTTCCTTTCATACTCAAGGTGAAGGGATTACACAAAGGTGTGAATGCAGAGATAATATGAAGTCACTTTGAAGTCTGTCTCCCACAATACTTATATTCACATTTTTTTTAAATTACAAACTATTTCTAATAAATAGCAGACTAGAAGAAGCATCAATGATAAACTTTGGAGCCAGAAAACTTGGGTTCAAATTCCAGCTCTTCTACTTTCTAGCTGTGTACTTGATATTCAATTATTACTTAACTTCTTTGTGTCTTAATTTCCCTATACATAAAATAGGGAAAATATTCATGATCATCTCTTAAGATTGTTACAAGGATTAAATGAGTTCAGATGTTTAAGTAGTAGAGCAGTCTCACTAAATGTTTGTTATTATAGCTTGTGGGTAATAGGTCTGAAACAGATCTGTAGTCATTACCCATCTAGACTCTGGATCATCCGCTAAAGGGCATGTTTGGGTTTGCAGAGAAGACAATAATATCCAGAATCACCAAATCGCTGATTTACAGATCTGTCTCTAGAAAGTAGACCCAGGCTTTGGCTTTCTTTATGGAGAACAGGGTATGGAAAGAATTATAGCCATCCTAAGTGTCCTTAAGCTAAAATGAGGATGCAGAAGGAGCTGAGTCACACATACTCTACTTCTCTTAGGTAAAGGGTTAAGAGTCTTCATACTTTGTTTCCCTCCTGAGAAATGAAAATTCCCACCTTTCTATAGAACCAAGAAGAATATGAATCATGTGGTGTCCTTAGCCCCCAACTCAATACTTACCATGACCTATAAGGCACTGCATAACTCTGGCTCTATCTACTCTCCATCACCGTGACAATACCCTTCTTACCTCACTCAACTGTCCCCAGACTTCCTTTCTGTTCCCCACAGGAACCAGGAGCTTTCTTACCTCACAGACCTTGCATATCCTCTTTCTTCTGACTGCTTTCCCTACATCTCTTCACACTGTCATTGTTTGGTTTCCCCAAGGAGGACTCTGCCTGGGGAAGTCTCCACCATCCCACGGAGCTGTCCAGCATATAAATCTTGCTTCTCTAATTTCTTTATTTTACCTTCTCCCCTTATTAGATTGTAAGCTCCATGAGTCCCAAACTGTTTTCTACCCAGTTTTCTGTAGTACTGGCAATATCTAGCATATTAGGTATGCTGGTAGTAACATTTGTTGAATGAATTAATTAATGAGATAGATGCAAAGATATGATTGTTGAATTCAACCATGTCTTTACAAAGGAGGAGAAAAATCATTTTTGCCATTTTAAACTCTCAAGATTTTCAAATAAAATACACTCAATAAAATGGTCACATAAAGGTAATTATTTTTTCCCTAACAATGATCTAAAGCTGTATCTTATTATTCATATGGAAGCATTTTAATAAGTGATAAGTTAATTAAATTAATAATTTTATTCAGGAGCTTAGAAGCGACAATTTATCAATTTGCATTCATATATTATCCAGGAGGCAGAATTTAGCAATTAGCAATTAATCATGTACTGATTGGTTTTGAAAGAACTAGTTGTTTGATCTGATTATTTTCATGTGGAATATCTACTGGAGTTCTACATTCTGCATGCGCAGCACTGGACTGCCAATAAAAATCGTGTTTCTAATATCATGGGGAAATTCTCACAGTATACTGTTAAGTACAAAGAGTAGTATACAAATTCTATACACTCTGTGAACTCATTTTTTTTAGAAAGAAAGATTCTTTAGAAATATAACCAACTATTAAAAGTGGTTATTTCTAGAGAGTGTTTGGGTTGCAGGTGATTTTAATTGTATTCAACCTGCTTTTATGCTGTTTCACAATCTTTGTACTTCAGATTATTTTTAATAAAGAGTTTTCTAATGCAACTGCAAAGAGTTTCTCTGTGTGTGGGCATCTTCATAGTTGAAAATCAATGAATGGTTGAGGTCAATATGGATTTCAGTATTAAAGTCTTTTTAGAATGAAAAAGGGACATGAACCAGCTGCATTCAGTAAAGTCCAGGACAGGGACAAATGGACCAATGATGGTTGAGCAAAATTTGGACAATAATCTCAAGGAAGTGTTTCAACCAGTGGGCGGTGCCTGAGTAAAAAACACCCCGCCAAGAGGAGCAGTAGAACAGTCCCCTGGTGCCACTTCAGGAGAACAGAAAGAGCACTTAACAGGAGGAACCCCTGAGGACTATGACTATATTAATGACTAAACCCACTACTGAAGTCAGGTGGGAAATTGGCCGGGACTCTGCTAAGTCTCAGGTGCTTGATGTAGCTGCCTTTAGACAATGACACATTTTCTGGAGCCTGTGCAGGCCCAGTTCACAGAATTTGGTGGGTAACTTTTTTATTTTTTTTTTTAGATTTGTCCTTTTCAGAGACTTAGTCCCACACATTAACTCAAAATTATTTCTGAGCCTTCATAGTTGCTAATTAATTTTCTAACACATAGCACAAAGAAAGGAAAAAAGCCCTTCTTTTTTTTATAGCTCATTCATTTTTACATTTCTTTCTCTGCCCTACCCCTTCTCTATTAGCGCAAAGACTCCTTCTATTTTATATAGCTATAAAAACCAGCAGGCTTCTCTCTTAATCAGTGTTGTCTGGGTTCATCGCCTGAGGGCCTAGGTCATTAGTAATAAAGGTCATTAGTTGATGTTTCCAACATACAGAGACTGTCAAATGATCCCCTCATTTAATCTCCCCATGATTAGAAACAGGCCTGAGCTTGTAGTATTTAGTCATTTTATTTTCTTGTTGTGGGAGGTAAAAGGCTACCTCTTGGAAACAAAAGCTTTTAAAAACTAATAGCTGCTTCACTGTAGACTTGAAGGAATAACAGACTATATAAAGGCACTCAGAACCGAAACAAGGGAGAAAATGCAAAGAATTGGTATCTGCTTCTCCCCAGGTTTCTTGAAGGAGCTGAATTAAACGTGAAAGGAAGAGTCCCATCGAGCGGTAGGCAGCCCTAACTTGCCCGCCCTTGTTACCTTACATCTTAGCACTGTCTGATTTCCAGCATTCTAATTGAAAAGACACTTTGTAGTAAAAAGCTCTGTTTGAGTCACTTTGAAATCATGATCCTCAGGTTTTCTTTCTGGCAAATGTTTCTTAGAGATCACTGAGCTTATTAAACAGTTCTGTGTTCGGAAGCTTCTAATGTGGGAGCAGGCATAATCCAGACACCTTGGTCTAGGACAAATAGCAGCCAATTCCCCATGGACTCTTTGGACAGAGGCTGTGCGCCGGTTTCCCTCCCTTGACATGTATCTTTAGAAGCTCAGTGCCATGTACACAGGAAGCACCTGGTAAATATCTGCTGTGGCAGATAATTATATAATCATCATTAGTCATAGAACAGATTAATTTCTCTTCTTCATCTAATTTCCTTTGTGTGCCCAAAAGAAGAATGAGGACTTATAAAATATTACAGATTTTGTAAAGAAGGAAAAACAGTTGTATTTGAGTGGAATTTAAATGATCTTTAGGGAGATAAAAGCATTTATGAAGTTTGGACACCTAACAACTTTTCACAATTCATTTTGAAATGTTGAAAATGAGATTAATGAATGCAATTATAGATTTGTTTCTCTTTTCTTCCAATATTTTCCTCAGCATTACACAATGAGTATTTTGATGTAATAATTGTCCTAAGAAAGTGATTTTTAACGAAGTCTTTGTTTTCATAGTTATTTTGCAGTACAGAAAAAACTCTTTTAAGCTTTAAAGTTCCTTGAGACAGGAGATACATGAGCCAGTTAAAAAGAAAATGGCAAACTTACAGGATTTAAAGCTCAACCTAATAAAAAAAAGCATAATCAGTTTCATCAGAGGTGACCACCTTTGATCAAATATCGATAATTTATCTCAGTTGAACTAACCACTCCTGGAGATTTGCTTCCACTCTGTATAGTCAGCATATTTGTGAGCAGTCAGGGTCTCACTAACTCCAAACTGAGGCAGAGAATTCCAGTCACCTGCTCATTGATACACACTAATTTTTTTTAAAATATTTTATTTATTTGACAGAGAGAGACAGCGAGAGAGGGAACACAAGCAGAGGGAGTGGGAGAGGGAGAAGCAGGCTCCCCGCCCAGCAGGGAGCCCGATGTGGGGCTTGATCCTGGGATCATGACCTGAGCCGAAGGCAGACACCCAGGGACTGAACTACCCAGGCGCCCGATACACACTATTTTTTTAATGAAGAGGATTTGTGATAAAGGAAATGAAGGGAAAATACCCATGTTGAGCTTCTGTGTACCAGGCACTTTCCCAGCTTTATCTCTTTCAATCCTAATAAGAATTTTATCCTACAGGGTACACATCATTATTTCCATTTTACAAATAAAGACAGACAGACTAAGAAGAAGCTGTGACTTCCCCAGGGTGATAAATTTGGGTAGGATGGGAGATAGATTTCAAGCCCAGATGAGACTGCCTCTAAAGCTTATATCCTTTCTTCTATTCCATATTGGTGAAAGTACTCTTGAAAAGATACATCTACTGCATTTATTCTCCCCACCCCATTCAGAAGTTTACATTGCCTGTTTACTTTTCCAACTATTTATATACAACATTATTAATTCTAGCCATTAAGGATATATTGATTTTTCTTTCAGTGTAAATTTTCACTTTGTCTTAATTTTTGCAATTTATTTCCTTTCTCCTATTTTCTTTTTCCATTGCACTATTTCCTTCTTTCTCCTTATCCTTTCTTTTACAAAAGCAGTTGACAGGAAGGAGGGAAGAAAGCAAAAAAGAAAAAAAAGAAAAGAAAAAAGAAAAAAATTCCCAGTAGCCCAAGTGAAGAAAGAAAGAAATATACGAGACTCAGGAAGTAATCCTGGGAGGTTCACCAACAAGACTGTACATGTGCCCAGGCCAAACACCATTCATTCAACTCATGTATTGAGTTCCTAGGATGTGCCTTCCATTGTGCTGGTCATAGACCTTAGCATCAGGAAATACAGAGTTTAAGGGACAAGATTTAAACATGAAGAAGGTAATGACAAAGAGGACAATATGGCCAAGGTGTTGAGGAGAGACACTGGCTGGGCCCCTAACCAAACTGGGTGCCAAAGATGGTGGTAAACTAGAGCTCCATAAAGAGTTGAAGCTTTGAATGAGTCCCGGAGTCTCAAAAGACATAGTTGAGTCCAAGGTCCGCTATGTGAAGAAGAAGATTTACCTGTGGTTCTAGCCTAAAATTATGACAGCAGCTAAAGACTGTGATTCATCAATATTAGGGTCTAGAGAAGAAAATGTGCTTCAAGCTTAATGGAGGTGCTTTTGGATTTTGTGTTCTTTACCAGAAGGGCATGCTTGGAGTTATAAGGCTAAAACATATTTTACTCTGCTAACTGTCCTTAATCAGCACAAGACTACATTCTTAAGTTGTGAATTATGCTTTAGTATTCATAGACAGAACAAAACAGCTCTGTTCTTTTGTATTTACCTAGTTACTTACGTTGACTTTTTACTTTTTTTGGATATCTTGCTATGTGACTGAATAATGTAATGGTTAATCATAGGGCAGTCAGATAGAACTCCTCTGTCTGACTGAAGGCTAGAAAACTGTGACATACATAGTTTTATCCAAAAGATATCCTAGTAAGCAAATTATTCAATATACTTTTAAAATTAGAAATTTTTCTCTAAATAGAATTTATAACTTTATGTAGAGTTTCCATTAGTTATGGCATTACGTCGAAAATGATAAACAACAAGAAAATAAAAACAGAAAGGAAGTAATTCAAATTTATTTTTATTTTATGTCTAAGAATCACTGAAGTTTGGAACACACTCAATAATTTTAAAAATATATGTGTCACCGTTACTTTTTTGGAATTACTGTTTATGGGTCTACTAAAAAAAAACCTAAGAACTGACCTTAGTGTAGACTTTGTTCTTGAAGGTGATTTGGGGAATAAAGCATGAAGACATGGCCTAACTTAATACTTTATTTTTTTTTTATTTACTTATATTTCTAACTTAATACTTTAGTCAATAAAAATGGACTACTGTGTTTATAAGAAAAAAAATCAGTGTTAATACCCAATTTCCATCTCCAAAGCTGGTGGAAACAGAAAATGTACATTCTATAAGCAGAAGAGATATAATCTCCAGCATTTCTTTCTTTTCTTTTAAAGGTTTATTTATTTATTTGAGAGAGAGAGAGAGCACGTGCATGCGAGCACGAGGAGAGGCAGAGGGAGAGGGAGAGAATCTCAAACAGACTCCCCACTGAGCCCGATTCGAGGATCAATCTCAGGACTCCGAGATCATGACCTGAGCCAAAATCAGGAGTTGGACGCTTAACCAACTGAGACACCCAGGTGCCCCCAGCATTTCTTTTTTTTCTTCTTCTTCTCCTTTTCCTTACTCTTGTTTCCTCCTCCTCCCCTTCACCCTTTTTCACTTTTATGCTGGCTATCTGCCTGCTAGATATACGTTGATAGGGCTTCAGGAAAGTTTTGGTTTAACATATTCACCCTCTCATCCTTCCAACTCAATTGAAATTTCTAATAGCCCATAAATCCCACATGTAGCATTTCTTATTCAAAATAAATTTACAATGAAAATGTTGACATTTTCACTTTGCAAATCAGAGAAAGTTCAAAACTTCCCCTAAATAGCATTGTATAGATGAGCCAGACTGAACAAAGTAATCAGTGGCTGTTGATTTAGTTTGAGTTCCATCTTTAGGTGCCTCTCCCTAACGTCTTCGTCGGCTGAGTCGACTGCTGGTCTGAGGGGAGAAATCCCCAGCAAGAGGATGCCAATAGTCAGAGACGTCCTTGACATGTTTGAAGCAGCAGTAGAAATCAGGAGTACTAAGGCAAGAAAGAATGAAGAAGTGAAGAAAACTAGCTGAACATAGGCAAAAGAGAGTTTGGGCAGGCATATGCTAATCAATAGGTTACTTTAATTAACGAAATCATTGTTTATCAGCATTTACATCTGATTTGCTTTTGAATACTCATGAAGAGATATAAAAAAAAATACTCCAGTTCTACTCTAGGAGGCACTATTTATAGAGAACAGAATGGGAATGATGTTTCTGGAATTGTATATCATGGTAGCCTTCTTGAACACTTACAGATTTGCAGATTTTCTTCATTTTCTACAGAAGCTTTTTGCTATGTACATATCAATCTCCAGTACAAAAACTCTAGAAAAGAGGTAACTTTAAAGAAACCCTATTTAATTATTAGATATTATTATTATATAATTATATTATATAATTATTAGATATTCAGGATGCTAATTATACAGAACTGATAAGCCAGATTTCTGGTTGAAACTGTTTAAAATAACCAAAAATTCATATGAACCTTTCCATAGATTTAGAACTCATATTTGATATAACTTGATGAAAATTATATTGTTATGGATGAAAAACTGTTAGAATTAGATGTAAATTTCCTTAAGTATATCAGTTTATATATTTATGATGTCTACTACATATCTGAAAGTGATAATGTTAAAACCTAAGTTCCTAATCATCTCCCAGAAATCTTGGTCTATTTAAAATCTTCTCCATCTATGTTAAGGAAACTCTATCCTTTCAGTTTTTCACACCAAAAAACTTGCAAGTCATCCTTAGCACCTAGAAAATCCTGTTAGTTCTTTCAAATTGGTTTAGAATCTACCACTTCTTGCCACCTCTATTGTTACAAGTTTGGTACTAGTCAACAAAAAGAATGAGGCAGCCCTATTAGTAATAGTATGGAAAGATCAGTATGATATATTAAGTGAAATAATGAAGCTGCAAATTAATTTTCTTTTCTACCATTTGTGTTTTGTAATTTCTCACTACATATAGTAATTTATTGTATTTATATGTGATTTTATTTTGCTTGTGTAGAGAATAGGTAAGACAGAATATCTTTGTAAGTCTCTTGGAGAAGCTGGCTGCAATAAAGATGACTTGGGGAAAAAGTGGGAGAGAGCTTTTTCTTTTGATTGTATAATTTCTGCTACCTTCTGAATTTTATACCAAGTGAATGTATTACCAACTTTTAAAAATGAAATTTTGGAAGACTATAATTGCCCAAGAAAACATTTCATTTATTTTTCTTTCAAGGCTTACTTAACTAATTGGTACTTTAGAAAGTTAAATATCTTAAGATATAGTTCCATTTTTCACAATAAAATAGGTGAAAAATAAATTTAATAATACGTGGTTAAGGTAAAATCGCACTATGATCATTTTATATCACTATCTTATGGAGAGAATGTAGTTGGAAAGTGGAGATAAATTACTTAAGCCATTATGAGGTCTCTTATCTAGTGAAAATTAAGTGAAATTAAGAAAATGGAATGTATGTTTTGTGTATAAAAGAAAAAATCATAAAACCCATTAAATTAATAAGGGGTCAAATGATCTTTCAGGGAAAGTGATAGAAATCATGTCTCTGGAGACAACTGTAACCAAAATGGACCAAGTACTAGAAATAACCTTAAGGGAATAATCTTGCTATGAGCCAGGAAAGTACATGACATCAGAGAATGATTTCTTTCTTCTTCCTCAATGATCCAGTACTATGATTATGAAGAGTAATTAACTCTAAAACAACAGGGAAGTTGGATGGAAAGAACCATACCTAAAATGTTGGATAATTAAAGTGAATGAAACAGGAAGCATGCACTGGGGACATAAAACGTGCTACTCCAGCAGAGCTATTAACTGTTGCATTAGAGCCCCTAAATCATATGCACTTTTTACCTTCATTGACTTAGGTCAGACTGGATCTTTCCACTAAAGGAGCCAAATGAGTTTAATGTTTTAGCTGGTTGATGCCAATGGCAAAGAGACCTTAAGATGCACTTCAGGAAAGATGTATGATCAAGGAGGCATATGCTTTTCTCCATTAGTGTAACAAGTCGAAAAATCATTTATTTCTGGAAGTGTTTTTTATTGTAACGGATATGGCTCATCATTTAACTCAGTTCACCAAACATCACACACTAGTATTTTATTATAGTTTTAGGAAGGGAGAGGGGAGGTCTTTCAGGGGTGATTCACTGACATTTCCGAAAAATAATATCACTGCTACAGAATTCTTAAAATGTTAAGTATAGTTTTGAATTTAGAACACGTGGGCACTGAAATTAAGGGTTTCTGTTGCTGTTTTAACTGTGTATTATATAATACATGCTTATAAATCCACATAAAACATTGTGGAGTTTCAAAGAAGAGACAAAGTATAATCAATCCTACCACCGAACACCAAAGGGAAACAATGAAATTGGAGTAAAATATCAGTAAATATTAATGTAATACTAATAGGTACACTATGACTATTTGAGCTGTATATGAATTAAGGCCCCCTTCTCATGCCACAGATTATCCACATAAAAAAAATCAAATATTCGCATGTTATGATTTCTAATCTCTAGTTTCTTGGTTTCATACAGGAGAAAAAAAAACTTTCTGAGAGTTCGACTTTTCAGTTGTCTCTTTTATAGGTTAGTGACATGTAGATAATATAGATTCTCTGGTAATAGCCACACACAAGAAGTTTTGAGTCATAGATAACTGAAATAATTTGGAGTGAACTACGTAACTGACTAGTTATATTGTGAATCTAGAAGGTAAAATGGGCATTTATAAACGTGTTATAATAATGCATAAACATGGAAATTATCAGGTATCAATGAAGTATTTTTAGGATGCCATTTACTGTAGAAATAAGAACTGCAGAAAATCATACTTAAATCATTTTTTTTTTTACTTTGGAAATTGAACAAGTATATAAACATCTCTGAACCTCTATTTACTTAGTAGGAAGTAAGAAATAATATTAGGAATAATAATTCCTACATCATAGGGATATTATGGATAAATTAAAAGTAAAAGGCAGTACTTGGCATAAAATAAATGCTCAATAAATTATAGCCATAATTCTGTGCGAATTTTGCTATGTTAAGCATTTCTTGTAAATGTAATTGTGAATGCATTTTGTTTCTTTTGACAGTTTAGTGACCTAACTCTCACTATTAATCAGGTGTTAGCCTGATAATGTATAAGTATGGGGTAGGCTTGCCTTTAAGAGAGTGAATGGTCATTAAGCTGCATAAAGAAGCAGATCTGGCTCTGGCTTGACAATGAGGTTGGCCTGCTTTTTTCCATCATGCTTTTTGCAAGATTTTGCAGTTCGATCCTGTAGATGCACCCTACCAGTCACCTGGAGTCTGTTAGTTTTCCCTCAGGCAATGTTACACAATGGTTAGAGGAGGGACTCTGGTCAGAGTTCTGGCTGTAAACCTCATATCTGCTGCTTTCCATCTTGGAGCATGTGACTTTTCTGTAGCTTAGTTTCATTATACTAAAATGAGGATATATAAAAAAAAGAGGATATAATAGCACCAAACTCAAAGTTTAATTGAGAATTAAATGAATCGATGCATGTGAAAATAACATAAAGGGCCTGTCACATAAAAGCTGTTCGTAAATGTTAGCTATCGTTTTAGTGACTGCTATAAACTGATTTTTCTCAGTTACTGAAAAGTGAATCTGAGAATCTAAAAGAAGTCTTTCCTGAAACCTACATTCAAGCGCTTATGAAGTGATATTTGTATAGTTCAGGAATCAATTTTATTCTTATTAATAAAATTAAACACATATTTTAAAATGTGTTAGTAATAATATTACCTAAACCTGATTATGGTGCACATTCTTTCTGTTCGGCTTAAAGCTCTACAGAATTTGTTTTCCACCAATCGATTGGCCTTGTTTTACCCTCACTATTCTCTATTTGCAAAATAGATAATGAACTGAATTATAATTTCTTTTTTTTAATATAAATATACAGACATAACCTTGCATACTTTATGTATAGCAAAGGTTGACTGTTATGACATTCAAGACATAACAATTAAGATATAATACATGTATCTTATATCTTAAGATACAATATATTTAGTTTATCTTTTGTGACTTGATGTAACCAAATCATTTTTAGGTATTTACAATTACATTACCTATGAGTAACTACTTTCTTTTTTTTTTTTTTTAAGATTTTTTTTTTTATTCTTATGTTAATCCCCATACATTACATCATTAGTTCTAGATGAAGAGTAACTACTTTCTTAATTAGAGAAATGGAATAACTATCCATTTAATCACAGATTAACATATGATACATTTTAAACTATGATTGCTTAATAATTTTTATCTATGTACCTGTGTTTATGTGGTAATTGCATGATTCTTGTCTTCACTTTGCTAGTACCTAAATAGTCCTCAAATTCTAGAGAAATTAAAACATTTTCCCTTCATTTTGCATGAATATGTTAAGTATACATATTTTTTAAAATATTTATTTATTTGAGAGAGAGAGAGAACCCTCAAGCAGACTCCCCACTGAGTGCAAAGCCTGACTCAGGGCTTGATCTTATGACCCATGAGATCTCGATATGCGCTGAAACCAAGAGCCAGACGCTCAACTGACTGAGCCCCCCAGGTGCCCGTAAGTATACACATTTAAAATCAAAGTAAAGTAAAATAGAATTAGTTTAAGAAAGGCAAAATGCGGGCACCTGGGTGGCTCAGTCATTAGGCGTCTGCCTTCAGCTCAGGTCATGATCCCAGGGTCCTGGGATCAAATCCCACGTCGGGCTCCCTGCTCGGCAGGAAGCCTGCTTCTCCCTCCCCCACTCCCCCTGCTTATGTTCCCTCTCTCGCTGTGTCTCTCTCTGTCAAATAAATAAATAAAATCTTAAAAAAAAAAAAGAAAGGCAAAATGTTTATGTGTACAAAAAATGTTATATGAAAAACATACATAAAGTTTAAAAAAGAACTTGGAAGCCCAAATAAAATAAAGAACTGCTTCAATGTATTTAGTTCAAAGTCGGATATAAATTCTTATAAATGCATTACAGAAAATTATGTGACAAAACTTACTAGACAGTATGGCTCTACAATTAGAACACTAGGTTTCTTTTTTCTTGGGTCAGGACTAATTGACCATATAGGGCTGAAAATAATGAGGATGGGCTCACTTAATTATGCTCTCAGAATCTTAACTTTGTATTTAAATACTATTTTCATTATCCTTCTGATTCTTTGCCTCTCATTAAAACAAATTCCATCTTCAGAATATGGAAATCTATTTTAATAGGACAAATGAAACTAAGTTTTTAAATCTAGGCTCATGTTAACAGAACATATGGACAACTGGGTATATATTTTGAACCAGGTAAAATACCAACCTCTGGTTATTTCTGGGTTCTAGAAAATGTATACTTCTGATACGTATGGTAATTTTTCAAACCAAATGATATAAATATATGTTTGTGTATACCTACCTATGTATTTTAGGTTGTATGATGTTTTCTAATTATAGATTAAACTGAGATTCCATATATGAAGGAGATATTAATTTATTCTATTTTTTATATGCAGTAATGTCTTCACTTCTCATCAGCAAGTGACAACTTTTTTATTTATTTATTTTTTAAAGATTTTATTTATTTATTTGACAGAGAGAGATAGAGAGAGAGCAGGAACACAAGCAGGGGGAGTGGGAGAGAGAGAAACAGGCTTCCTGCCGATCAGGGAGCCCGTTGCAGGACTCGATCCCAGGACCCTGGGATCATGACCTGAGCCAAAGGCAGACGCTTAACCATCTGAGCCACCCAGGCACCCCAGCAAGTGACAAATTTTTTCACATCTCTCATTTAGAATGGACATTGGCAAACAATAACTGTGCTGAAATCAAATTTCTGGTTTTACAAGGAAATGCTTTTTCTGGGATTTTTTTTTTATAAAAAAGTCACTAATATTGAAAATCAAGCCAAATCATTATTTTAATTATGGTTTGATAAAGTTCCACTATAGTCATAATCTTAAACATGATTAACACACATTAGCCATCCACCCCATCTGAATATAAATCCAAAATTCACTTAATGATTATCCACATTCTGCATTGTTCTATACTCTTTAGATGTGCCATTTGGAAGCATTTGAGTATCTGAAAAATACAGCTTCCCAGCAAGGAGCTTCAGACCTTGAATGATTGGCTATGAGAAGTAGTTCCAAAATTCATCTTATTGTTGCATATTGTGTTTATGTAAGGTATACTTATATCTAACTTGTTACTTTTTAAGACTCCTACTCTAAATCTAGAAGGTGCAGAACTCTGGAGGAAGAAGATTTGGATAAAGAAGGTCTTGAGGCCCAAAGGACTTGGAATCTCCTAAGATCACAAAGGAATCAACTAAGTCAGTAATGAAAAGATCATTATCTTCCTTTAACAGTTTCTGTTATATTCATACTTGCAAGGGCTCCCTCATCAATGCGTCTGACTACAGTGCATTTAAGCTGCTCCAAATAAAAAAAAATACTGTAATTTGCTGTAAACCTCTTTTGGAAAAGAGCCACTAGGAACTAACATTGTCTTAGTCTCAGAACCTATATTTTGTTTCTACCTCAGTTGCTACTATACATCTTCCATCAAGCTTTAATGCATCTTGCCCCTAAATTCGACCTTATTTTCATAACTGTAATTTAGCTCCTCTGGCTGGAGAATTTGATGATCCATCCATATGTGCAATACTTTGAACCAATGACCTTGCCAGCCTGATTCCCTGTCTCTGGGTATGTATCCACAGCCCTTGATAAGCTTACTCCTCCCAATAAGTTCCAGGCACCAGACTTAAATCCTAGCTCCTGGTACAGTTGTGGTTAAAATGGTAATCAAGGCAGATATTTTCATACACATAGTAATAGTTTTATATATATTGTAAAGCAAACAAAAGAAAACGCAGTTTTGAAAAAAAAAAAAGTTTGTTAGAAAAGTTACCGGTTATATATACCATCCTATCATATTAAACTGTTACATTATTTTCTCAAATGTTTGTGTACTACATTGTAAACAGTCTTAATGAACCTTCATAAAATAAACAAAACACTTCCTTTAGGCCAGTAGAACCCTGTCTAGTGTGCATATAATTAACCATGTGTATTTTCTGAATCTAATACATTCTAAGTGAGAATTCATTTCTCTCTCTCTTCTCTCTTACAACAGTTAAGAGTGATATTTCAGGAAGCTATACTTACCTTAAAGATTCTCAAGTCGCCCTTAGCTATTTTTACACAGGTCAAGATACAGCTTACATTCTAGCTTAATAAAAGAGGAAACGATTTTCTTTCCTTTCCATTCTCACATAATTTACCTTGAGTGAGAGAGTTGTCTTCAGCACATCTGGTTCCAAGACAGAACAATGAGATGTTTATAACAAAATAATGTTGCATAATGAAGCACGTCAGGTATATGAAAAGTGAATCTCCAAAGAGATTAGAGCTGTAATTTATATTTTGTTCTGAAGATGAACACCTGTAAGTCATTTTTCCTTATGGTAGCGATCTTTATAAAATTAACAGTGATTTATATTTATATTTGAGGATTAATCCATATTAAATTTGAGTGCTAAAGCAATTTCAAATGAGTAAAAATGCTTTTTCTCTAGGTCAAAAGCAAGTATTGTGAGGATGTAAAACTGTCCTTACAAATGAAAGACAAGTGTTAGAAAACACTTTCTTTGGCTAATAAGTTTCTCTTTGAACATGCAAATGCGTATAAAGAAAGGAGACAAGTGGTGAGTGGTTATTTGTCATTAACATTGTATTGTGTCTGTTTAATCAAATGCTTTCTTCTGAACACCTAACTAAGATGTAATGGAAGAATACTCATAAAATATCATTGCTTTTTTTTTCTTTTTTACGAAAACATTTCTGAGTTGATACTCAATGTATAAATATATACCAGTTCCCTCCCAAAATTGAAACATAATTGAACTTTGATTACTGTAAAAGATGAATATTCAGGATATTCCTAAATTGTTGTTAGGTAAACAAAACTCTGAGTGGTATCTGCTGAATTTGTAAATTAAAATAATTCGAAAGAAACAATTCATTTCGGGGCCTGCATTTGACTGCACAACCCCATATATGATCACTGTTAAGCAAAATAGCGTGGTAGTTAGAAGCACTGTCTCTACAGCCCATCTGTGTGTGTGTTTCGATACGGTTTGTGACCCAGTGCAGTTGCTTACCTTCTCTGAGTCTCACTTTCTCATTTCTGAAAGAGGGATGACAATAAGTAGCTTCCACTTAAGAGGGCTGTGATTGGAATTCAATGCATCAGTACATGCGAAGTCCTCAAGAATAATGCCCAGCTCGTAATGTAATAGTTATCATGATTACAACTTCAGGGATGGCATATAAGAACAACTTAATGAGAAGTCATATTTTTATCATAACTAAATTATTTTGAAAGTGAGGAGAATCGGGACTTAAACTTTAAGGTGCTACAAGGTATTTAAAGTACCCAGGTATTATGGGCTGAATGTTTGCATACCCCCCCCCCCAAGCCCAACGCCACTGATAAACTGAAATCCTAACCCCCAAAGTGAAGGTATTGGGAGGTAGTGGCTTTGAGAAATGATCAGGTCATGAGGGTGGAGCCCTTATGAATGTGATTAGTGACCTTATAAATCAGACCCCAGAGAGCTTTCTAGACTCTTCTACCATATGAGGATCCAGCAAGAAGACAACCATCTAAGAGCCAGAAAGTGGGCTCTCACCAGACACCAAATCTACAGGAGCCTTGATCTTGGACTTTCCAACCTCCAGAACTGCAAGAAATAAGTTTCCATTTTTAATAGGCTGCCAAGTCTATGGTATTCTGTTATAGCAGCCTGAAGAGACTAAGACACAAGGTCTAGACTCTGACCTAATACTAAATGCAAATATCTCCTTCTTCCTATCTCCCTCCATCCCTCTCTCCTTCCCTTCCCTCTTTCTTGTGGAAGCTTAACCTCTAAAAATATAGACAAATGATCTTGGCCACAACCTCAACAAGATTAAATAAAATCATGTCAGGACTTAGGAAATTATTGGTAGTTATGACTCTTTACTGAGACTAAAAAAAAATCTTTTATTTTTCCTGACTTTTCTCCTGTTTTGATAGGATTATTTAACTGGGATAGTAAAGGAGGGCCATAGACATCTGGATTTCAACAAGGCTGCTGAAAATGTCTTTCATTATGTTTTTGTGAGAACTGACTTAATTGAATTTTAAATAAGAGTGACCTAGTGATTTTAATTGACTATAAGCTCATACTGAGACAACACTGAGCTGCAGCTGCAAATAGAGATAAATTACTTTAGGCTGTATTGGAAATGCATCTCAAGCAAAGGAGGTGAAAGTTTTCAGCCACATCTTGATTTCTCTGTTTATTAGAGGAGCACACTTTAACATGAATGTGGCAAAAGAGAAACCTATTATAAGGCCAGAAGATTGGAAAGAGCAGGTTAATTGTCTAAGAGCTCTGTCACATGAGGGGAAATGGAGGGAGCTGGGGATGCTTAGCTTGAGAGGAAGAGAAATAGGAAAGGTATGTTTATTGGCTCCCAATGTGTAAAGACCAGTCATACGGAGGAAGTTACTCTGATTCTGTGTCATTCTACAGGACGAAGTTAGGGCAGTACGTGGGAGCACGTGGGGAGTATTCAGCTTGAAGGAGGGCAAAATACAGCACCCCTGATTATTTTGAATTAACGTTATTTAAGAGGGGTGCCTGGGTGGCTCAGTCAGTTAAGCGCCTGCCTTTGGCTCAGGTTATGATTCCGGGGTCCTGGGATTGAGCCCCATGTCAGGCTCCCTGTTCACCGGGGAGCCTGCTTCTCCCTCTCCCACTCCTCCTGCTTGTGCTCTCTCCCTGTGTCTCTCTGTCAAATAAATAAATAAAATCTTAAAAAAAAATAAAGTTATTTAAGAAACAGCAAGTGCAAGGACATTCTAACCCTCCATTGTCCCCTTGAAAGCAGGAAATATATGTCCCATGTGAAGGTACTTTCCCTATACCAGGAGAGTAGGAGACATCCTTATTGCCAGAGAGAGGGAATTCAGGGCCATGAAGGCTGTACAAACATTTCTACTTCCTCACAAATTTGCTACCCCAAGCCCAAACTTCTTTGCCTTGTCAGTTCTTCACAAGTTTATTGTTTCTTTCTCTAAAAGGTATAAAAGCTGCCTGCTTTGGTCATTTCTTTGAGTCTCATATCTTTGGGGATCCTGTACATACAATATTGAATTTGTTTTTCTCCTGTTAATCTGTTTGTCAGTTTAATTATTAGACCAGCCAAAGAACCTAGAAGGGGAGAAGGGAGTTTTCCTCCCCTACAAGCTCAAACTAAGAAAATTTTTTTTTTTGCTTTTCAAAAAATGACAGCTTTTTAAAAAAAAATATAAAGAAAGAAATATTCTTAGGTTCTGAAGTTTACACAAAACTGGTTGATGATCTGTCAAAAGTGATATAGAGATAATTTCTTCATTAGGTGCTAGGTTGGGCTAACTAAACTCAGTCTTGGTTTTCATGATGGCCTCTGTGTAACTTACCCTGAGATAAGTGGGACTTCAATCCCAAGTGTTATCATCCTGGTCTATGTTTGTACAATCCTTATATGTTGTGGAAATTATACTGAGATGAAAATATTTTACACAAGGTTTTGTGATATACCAGTATTTTTTGGTGTAAAATGCTTTGAGACCGTGCTGTGTGAAAATGTTTACAAATAAATAAAGAAAAAAATTTTAAAAAAGTTGCTATAATGCAATCAACTGAATCCTATGAAATAAGTCTTTCAGTTATATTACATAGCTAAAGGGAGTAACTGCTAAACACAGCAACAACAACAAAACTTTTCCTAGTAGCTCGGCATTCTTACGATGTCTGTGGTTATGTCACTAACATCATACTCTAATCACCAGAATTGACCAAATACCTGAAAAACTGGTATTCTGGATTATTTGAGATTAATCTATAGATACCATAGAGTTTATTAACAATCTTGGATTTCATTTAAAAAGTTATTATTTTGTGCTTTTCATTTGAGAAGTCAACATTTATACAATGTGTTACATTTACTGAATTGAAATAACCATGAAGTCAAATATAAAGTCATATTTTCTTATTTAGTGAAGAATCCTATAAGGATAAAGTATGACAGATGTTTCATTTATTAATAAAAATCACTGAATGGGAAATGAATTGTTCTTTCTACAATTCATAATATTATTTTCAGATTTTTAATGTTATGCTGTCTCTTCAAAATCTGAATCATTAGGATTTCCTCAAAAAGGTTTTAGCTTTCTGCCTGTATCAACTTGCTAAACTAACCGTTCAAAGTTTACAGAATTGCTCTTTTGTTATTTTAATATAATGTCAAATAAACCTGCCTCAATTATCTTTAAAAAAACACATTTAGTAATACTTTTCTACCCATGATTGAGCCTATATATGGCATTCTATGAACCAAGCTGTCCATGAGCATGCATAGTTAAGAAGCAGTGAAATTCAGGGATTATATACAATCAAAATATAAAGGCAATGAGAAAATAATTAAACTCCTGGTCACATGTAGGCCACTGAGCCAGAAATTGCTAGTTACTACTTGATATCCTTTCTCTCCTTTCTTAAGAAAAGATACTCCCCCACTTCTATCCTCCATTTTATTTAAGTGGTCCTGTGGTATAGCTAAAAAATTATATTTACAGTTCTTTCTTTACTAGTTGTGGCCATGTGTGTAAATTCTCATTGATAAGATATAGATACACGCTATTGGTAGGACTTCTAGAAAGCCTCCTTAAATGGAACTATATTAGCTAGGAGGAGTCCTTTGTCCTTTGCCCTTTCCTTCCCTTTGCCCTTCTTCCTGCTGCAACATGTACATGGAATTTGGATTTCTGGTACCATCTCACTTTGTGGATAGGTACAGAAAGATGTGCATGCAGCAGATAAACAGAAGGAGTCTAAGTTGCTTAATGACATTATGAAGTCATCTCACCCACCAATCTAGTAATGCCTACTGATGTTCTTTTCTGTGAAGATAAACACTTGTTCATTTTAGCTACTGGAGTCTGGTTCTAGTTATAAGTAACAAAACACAACACCTAACTGATAGAGACACTCAGTGACATAAAATGTGAGTGGATGCAACTTTCATGTCTATAAGAGTTGCAAAATGATTTGATTTATTTTGCATGAGGTCACAGTGTAGAAAATATTTGGGGGAAGGTGTGAGTGTATTAAATTATTTTTGTGTGATTTAATAGATCAATCATCAAAGAAATATATATATAGAAATTTGTGATTTAATAACTATTTTTCCTTAAGTAAAATATCCACCATAGTTCAGTTGAAAACAACTGGGTCAGGGATAGGTTTCTAGAATATTTGTGAACTGATTCTTAAATATTTCTGCCAAGAAAATTATGGCAAGGAGGGACCACCTGCATGACACAGATGATCCTGAATTATCACACAGAAAAATGAACCTAGCATTGGAAAACCAGCCATCATGCTTCTCAAAACACTGTCCAACAGACATTAATGTCTCTAATGGATTCTCTGTTGCTTTTTTGGCATGAGAATTGATTAGACTTGGATAGTAATAGAATATATTCTAACAAAAAAATGAGGTCATTGGAAAACAACTGTGTCTAATTCAGTATTTGACACAGCAAAAATGTCTCGCTGATGCTCAAAGATAAAATGCTATTAAATACACTAATTTCCACTACTATACTCCATTTCGCCTCTCTCCAACTTACCTCCAGACAGAGAAAGAAAACTGATCATAACTACAACAGATTTTTAAAAATTTACAAAATCATATGTGTCCCCTTTAAGCAGTAATTCTCAAACTTATAATTTTGACCTCTGATACACATTTAGGCTTTTCCCCTTTATTCTTTCTCCAGCTTCTAGGTGTTTAGCCCATAAAATAAACAAAGCCAGAGCAGGTCCCATATGATGCTAGTTGCATTTGATGGCAGAGATACCAGGAAGCTGTGAGTGGTAAGCCAGTGTAAACATTTGGCCTTGGCTATGATACTTGCAAAAGCTCTAAGATGGGGGCGTTCTCCTGGCTGCAAAGTTGGAGAACGTGAGAGGTGAAGAGAGGCAGACCATTCTTTTAACACATGAGAGACCATAAATAACCATCTCTCATTCTTATCATACAACTTGAGTTGAAATATAATTTAGTTCTGCAGTTTAAAAAAATAGCATAACTTTTCAAAAGAAAGCATATCATAGAATTCTAGAGTCTAAAAGTGATAACAGCCAATAAAAATGGAGCTCCCCTGGTTAAGGTTTGAAGGGAATAACCTAGTCGATCTTCCCCACTTTCCCTTAAACAGCTTTTATGGTTTTCCCAGAAAGCTCTGAGTTCTACAGGACCCGCAGAATGGACAGAACATAGTTGGAAACTTCTTGTCTAACTTCCTTCCATCTCCTGCCATTGTACAACTTGGGTGCTGGATGAAGAAACTGAGACCAGAGAGTTTCAGGAATTTCCCCACACTTGCACTATTAGAGGGAGAAGTGAATCTAGACTACTGATCTATGGTTTATTTGTTTATTTTTTCTTTTTGTTTTAAGATTTTATTTATTTATTTGAGAGAGGGAGAATGAGAAAGAGCACGAGAAGGGGTAGGGTCAGAGGGAGAAGCAGACTCCCTGCTGAGCAGGGAGCCCGATGCGGGACTCGATCCTGGCACTCCAGGATCATGACCTGAGGCAAAGACAGGTGCTTAACCAACTGAGCCACCCAGGTACCCTTGTTTATTTTTCATTATACAACACTGTCTAGATATAAAGGGAATAATTCTTAATATCATTTCAAACTGCTTTTTGAATCATTTCCCATCTGAGTATATTAAACTGCAGAGAGTGGAATTTGTCACATACTTTGGTTTACTTTAGAAACTGAAGGCTATCATGCTTAATCATCAAGGGAGTAATTCAGGGACATGATCTTCGATTGTATAAAAATTCAAGGCAACCATGGACAGTTAAACCAATCAGAATATTATTTATTCATTACCAATTGTTTTCCCAGGATTCTGGAAGACATAAAAGAAGCATAAGACATGGTACCTGACCTTAAGAAGTGGCCTATATTGTTAGGTAGACAGTGTGTGTGTGTGTGTGTGTGTGTGTTTAGAAGATAGTTATCAACTGACCTGTGTAGAATTTAATAAAAACTTCATTGTTGTTAATGAAAGAGAGGAAGACAATCAGATTCTCTTATCGATTAAAAAATGAGTGAAAGAGAGAGAGAGAAGTTCAGAAATTTGGCTTGTGGTCTTTGAAGTTATCAGAGGTTAATGGATCTTTGGTTGTTCAAAGTCTCCTGGCCTGTCAAACTCCTGGAAAGCAGAAGCTAAGAATTTTGAGGAGAATGAAGGGTAGCATGGTGTAAAATAGATTATATATGAAAAGAGAAATAGAAATAGAGAATTTAGAAATGGAATAAGGAGCTCAGAATATTCTAACTACTATATTTCCTGAAGTTAGACTGTGAAATCTCCTTCAAAACTTTCGACTCATGAGTCATTCTCTAAGCTCGTGTGAAGGGTTTAAGTTGTACTCAATCAAACTTTTCTTGACTAAGTCAGAATAAATGGATACAAATTACCTAGTAGAGTGTATAGTACATAGAATGTAAAACATGATATATATCATTATTATGTTGAAATATAATTCCTGGCACTCAGGATTCCACATGGTTAGAGTTATAAAAACAAAAATGCAAAGCTGCTGTACTTCTCAATGTGTTGTGTATAGGAAAACACTGAGTGGAATTTGGGAGCTGGGAGCTTTAGTCCCATTTCCTCTACCAAGTGTCCAGTTGCCCTTGGTTAAGACTGACATAAAGAAACCTCAATTTTCTAATGACAAAGGAGAAGATGAGTGATTTCAAAGATAACTTCCATCTTTAAATTTACGTAAAACTGGGGTTGACTCCAAGGACTGGTATAATCTGCAAATATTTCTTATATTTTTCCTGTGAAATCTTTCATGCATAAACTTATATGAGTTCAAAATGAGGGAAGACATGTTTTTCTTTTTTTTATGTGAACTTTTTCATATTAGCTTTCCAGCCTTGTGCCATATGCATAAACTCATTTCAGAGAATTATTTAATTATCACTGATTAAGAGATAGGGGAATTTTAGTTTCTAAATCATAACATGTGGGAAGTATATGCTTGTTTTCCTTGACATTAACAAGATCTTAATTCCATCCAAAAAGCTGACTTAACACAGGTTTAATCTTATATATGTGTTATTATTGAGAATGGATCTGCTTTTCCATTTGATAGAAAATATGACTGTGCTCTGATGAGAGTGACATTTAAAATTAGTTTCCCAGACCTGGTGTGCCCATTGAAGCCTCACAGATGGAAGAGGAGAAAAATGTCAGAGAAACTCATACACTCGGATTTCTTTCTGCTGCCTACACTTTTCTCCTGATACCTGCTCCTTGGCATTGCCTCTAGTACCTCAAGGGGAAAACATGTTGCAAAATGATATATTAGAGTACTGCGCACTATTTTAATACAGTTTTAAAGGGAACAACTTTCTTTGCTCTCCTATTGCTGACCTCTCCACCCCTGTATTCATCTTCCTCCCTTCCCTTGATTCCTCAGGACACTCGAGTGTTTTCCTGGGGGATGAAAGCAAAGAGAAACTCTTGGTGCTTTAACAGGCTTAGAGACTGCAGGAAATTCTCATTTCTCACCGTGCCCCTTTTGATAGCAATTCAAGGACTCACTGTTGCAAAGACTGATGTGTGTATTTTGAGCAGAAACAACAAGGAAAAGCAAGAAGTTTTTCTGTATGTCACAGCGTTTTTAAAATTGCCCATCACTTGGTTACCATGTCTTCCTCTCTAAGGCAAAACTTTATGGAGGTTCGTCTTCTAGTATAAGCCCATGACAAGTGACCTCTATGGTGTTGGTGGTTGGAATTGTTTTGTAGCTTGTAAATCACATAACATAAGGGAAAAATCTGACCCATGAAAAAACCCCAAACAAATACATTTATTTGCTAGACCATATTTTTTGGGAAGAAAAACAATTTAAAATGAAACAAATTGATTTAATCTGGCAAAATTTTGGTTCATCTTGGATTCGTGTATTGCTAAGTAATGACTTCATGCTTCCTTTCTTGTTCTCCATTGGGATTGCTTAATTTTATGTGAAAACTTGACTGGGCTAAGGGACGCCCACACAGCTGGTAAAAATTATTTCTGGGTGTGTCTGTGAGGATGTTTCCGGAAGAAATTAGCATTCGAATCAGTAGACTTAGTCAAGAAGATCCACCCTCACCCTCTAATCCTTTGAGGGTTCTAATAGAACAGCAAGGCAGAGGAAGCTTCAACGCCCCACCCCACTCTCTTCTTGAGCTGGGACTGACAGCTTCCCTTGCCCTTTTTCTCAGGTCTTCGAACTCTGGAATTTGCATCAGCGACCCCCTCTCCCCTGCATTTCTCAGGCCTTCAGACTTAGGCTGAATTGCACCACTGGCTTTCCTGGTTTTCCAGGTCAGAGAGAGTGGATCGTGGAACTTTTTGGCCTCCACAACTGTGTGAGCCATTGCTGTAACAAATCTCCTCTTATATATATATCGATATATATCCTACTGGTTCTGTTTCTCTGGAGAACCCTGACTAATACACCTATCATTCTCCCCTTTTCTGGGTCTTGGATACAAAAATCCATGTATATTTATCCATTTTCAGTGACACTGCTCTCAAAAAAAAAAAAAAAAAACTTACGTTTGACTTCTGTGAGATACTAATCTCATCCAAACTTCAGTACAAAACACAGGGGTCAACATTAAAATTGCTAGGATATCTTACCTTTCTCTGCAACAGAAAAATTATTATTAATGTTCTAGCAAAAATGCACATGTGTTCTTTCTGTTCAATTTTCCAGCACTCTAGCAAAAATGCACATGTGTTTTTTCTGTTCAATTTTCCAGCACCCTTAAAACTGTGACTTAGCCGAGTAGCCTGAAACTACGTTAGTTTTCACAGTAGTTTCTGAACTAAATGCCTGAAGTAACTGAAACCAGAGGAATAATACTGTAGTGGCCAGGTTCCCTTAACAAGCTGCAGCACTCAACTTGGGAAGATTCCAATCTGGCCACTGAAACTGAAGCAAAATTGCCACTGTTACAATTTTGAAACAGGAGGAGATAAGAGGTTAAAAGTTAAATAAGGAAAATCCTTCTAAAACTGAAAAGCAAGCCAACCCAAATGACAAACTGAGTGGAATTTTTTTACAAAACTGTGAGCTCCCCATGACTGGAAGTGTTCAGACAACAGATGGATACTAATCTAGAGGAATCCTGCAATGGGTGGGGGTTACACCAGGTGAGCTGTAAGCCTCTTCTAATGCACAGATTCCATGGTTCTAGGAACCATATGGTGAGGGCATTTAAAACAGGACTGAGAGAAAAGAGACAGTGTCAGTCCCCCAGTGTTTTTCCATTTTCTCTCTACTGGCTGGCTCCTGGGAAATGCAGTCTCTCCTTTATAACAGAGATGCTAAATTTAATTGGTATGCCTACCCTCACCTATAATCTCCTTAACTATTTCCCAAGTTTGTTTCTGTACAATTATAGACACCATTTAAACATGATTGATAATTGGGTCCATTAACTATGTTTTTCAAATGTTCTGAGACACAGTCTCAGAGATGAGGCATGAGAGGTGGCTGGAGCCTGAAGTAGATAAGAATATGAATTGCACTCAGTCTGTGGCAGAAGGGAAGAGCATAGGAGACTATTCCCCAGTTCACTTGATTTTTACCTGATGATTTACAAGGTATGTAAATTAGGAGACAACCACAGAAGGTACATTTAATGACATCTTAATGCATCACAGAATTTACGACAAGGCATGAATAGCTTGTGCACTCAACCATTGGAAGCAGATGCTGCAATAATTCTACTTAATACTTAGAAGCAAAGTAAAGCATATTGTTTTTTGTACAAATGTTTATGAAACATTAATAAGAATAATATGCACCATTCAGTGCTGAACATATAATCTGAAATCCTTTCCTATAAATATTTATAAAGGAGACATTTTGGTTCTCAACATAAATTGATTTTAAACCCAGATTCTGAAATACTGCATGGTTTTCTTTCCCTGAGTATGTATTTAACTAGAGTAAGACTAACTGACTCAAAGGACGGCACTACTTTTTACTGTACCTACTTACTGTTGAGTCTAAAGAGAATGCTTTGAATCAATTTGTAAAATATACTCTTTGCTACAACAGCTCAGCTAGTTGCTTGGAAATGGAATTTTTACTATTGTGTTAGCTAGTAAATGCTTACTGTGTTGGGAAGAATTAATGAGCTTCATTAAGTTCAAGAAAGTACACAGTTTCTAAATTATGTGGTAATACTTGATATTTAATAATATAAATAATTTAAAAATGCTTTTTCCATCAATGCCTCAAATGTTGGCTTGGCTATTCACAATGACCAATTATGTGTATTAAAGGAGCTAGAATATATTTGAGGGAAAAAAAAGAACTTTACATTCCCTTAGTACAGTAAACGTGATTTACTATTCAAAATGCTATAGTTCTTCACTGCTAACTACAGTTGCAAGACTCTTAGTCACACCATTTTCTTTCTGACAGTATCTTTTCCATTTTCAGTTGTATTATGTTTCTTTTAATGACTTTTACTAGCCAATGTCAGGTTTTGTTTTGTTTTTCCCCTCCCCTTAATGGGGAACCATTTTAGAGAAATAGGATACTCTAATGGTGATTTTCTTTCAGTTAAAATAATCCTAATTGCTAATTGCTCTCCAACTTTGCAGTGCTGTCTCTCCTTAGTTTCCTGAGTTCGGTCAAAAATGTTAAGATTATGAAATGAATTATTTTTGTGACTTTATTTGTGTAAGTATTTAAATCTGGAGAAAGTTTAACACCGCAAATTTAGCTTTCTCAAGAAATACAGTGAATTTATTGAAAAGCATCAGACAAAATGTGAGCCTTGGGAAAAGTAAAAGGACTTTACGGTCTAAAGAATATCCCACAGCAACACAGCGGAGAAAGGACAGAATGAGAAGGTTGTTAGGAGCTATGCATAGGAGTGATTTTAAAAGTAATACAGATTTTGCTGCATTAATACCACTTAAATCTGTCTAACCCATTTGAACACAATATGATTGGTCATTTGAATCAGCCTTGAGACATTTGATCATAGCGTTATGATGTCTGCACTGTCTAATCTATTGGCTCATGTCTTATCATCTAAAGATGCTAGGATTTGTAACATCTTCTCTGACCTTTGTGTTCGTCTTGGATTTCCAAATACAGATATGCACACTAGATGTCCAAATTCAAAGAGATCTATATCAAGTGTTAGAAAACTATGCCATATCTTAAAATATATAAAAAGCTATTTTGATCTGCTCTTGTCCTACTAACTACCAGAAATTGAGACACTGTAAAACAGAATTGGTGAGAAAGTTCTTCTTTTCTATTGCCATGTATCCACTGTATGTTATGAACTTGTTCAACATTGAAAGCTTTTAACAAATTTAATCTCAATTGTGTCTAGAATACCCTGGTGAAATAAATTTTAACACTAAAGTAAATATGTGTTTATAAAAAGTGTGTATAAAGGGGTGCCTCGGTGGCTCAGTCGTTAAGTGTCTGCCTTTGGCTCAGGTCATAACCCAGGGTCCTGGGATCCAGCCCCG
Organism: Leptonychotes weddellii; assembly: GCF_054177405.1. Lineage (NCBI taxonomy): Eukaryota > Metazoa > Chordata > Mammalia > Carnivora > Phocidae > Leptonychotes > Leptonychotes weddellii. The sequence goes on from NC_138370.1 coordinate 106,148,983, forward strand.
CATGGAGCCCTGCATCGGGCTCCCTGCTCAGCGGGAAGCCTGCTTCTCCCTCTCCCACTCCCTCTGCTTGTGTTTTCTCTCTCTCGCTGTGTCTCTCTGTCAAATAAATAAATAAAATCTTTTTTAAAAAGTGTGTATAAAAATTTCTGCTTAAGTACCAGTGACTTCAAAAAATTTTAGTACTAAATTTTAAGTCATTGGTACTCAAGCGAAATTTGTTCAAAATGGAATAAATTAGGATAAATTGAGTTTGTATCAGAAAATAGCTATGATTATTTTGAAGTACCAATTGATATTGTAAAATAAAGGCTTCACAAATATTTAAGTTTAATCAAATTACAAAACTTGTCATGCAGTGGGAAGAGAAAGAATGGAAAATATATATATTGGAATATATATATTGGAATATATTCATTAATATATTCCACAGCCTATTTTAAAGTAGCTAGAGGCAGAGATTATGGTTTAAATAAGCTTTAGAGTAAGCCTAGGATAACAGTATTCCTGAGCCCAATTGTGGTCTAGGCTTGCTTAATAAAGTGGTAAATGTCCTTCTTTTAAGGCCATACTCTTAACTGCCTCATTAGAGTCCACATTCACAACATTACCAGGAGGCTGGGTCTGGTTTATCGCCTAGGTTCAAACCCCATGCTAGCCCCTGCTTATTCACAAATACTGGATCATGGGGCTCCAACAGTCACTACAAGACGAGCCTCCTCTTCTCTACTACTTTCATCATTACCTTGATCTGAGGTGAGGGTATCTCCTGTCCTCTAGTTCTTATCCCAGCCCTTCCTGAGAATGTCTTCTCTCTGCCATTCTCCCTTGAAGTCTGGTAGAGATAAGGATGGAAATGGTAGCAGTGGGAAGGAAACACACTTTTATATATTTATTGCATTTAATATTCATCATAACTCCATTTGGAGAGATCAGAGTAAAGACTTAGAGAGGTTAAGTAAGTAACTTGGCCCAAGTCACACACCAATGAAGTGATGTGCCTGATATTTCTGATTTCAAAACCCCTTTTCCCTTACTGGATCATTGTGATGCCATCATGAATGCCTGGTGAGTATGTGCTCTTACATGCAAAACTATTATTTTTCCAAGGCCAGTACCATGTCTACCATGATTCCTGGTTCCATCTAGGGTGGATCAAAAATTATCAGAGCATTACACCATTTAATTTGATAACAGATTATGAACTAAGCCTAACATCTTCAATTAGTTTGGAAAGTAGACTATTTAAATAAGCAAATGTAAGTCTTTTTCAAAGCTAGTTTTAAATAGATATTTTTAAGTATAAAGTAAACTCCAATGATCAGAGTTCTGTGGCCAAAGTTCTTAATCAATTATTTTCTAAATTTATTTTTCTCTGAAAACTTACCTTAATACTTGACATTTGGCATGTGAATAGGAATTTGAAAGAGAGAATAAGCTGGGGGTAATAAAGAAATAAATGATTCTAAGAAGAGGCCCGAGGAAATGTCAAACTGATTGCTGGGACTGTTACTCTTATAACTTACTTTCCTGGATATACCCTTTGACATACTTTCATAAATATTTTCTTTGTCTCTCCAAATGAAGTTCAAACTCCTGAAGCTTGTAGGGCAGATAAAGTGCTTTATTAACATTACTTCCTCAGTGTCTCACATTTAGTTGATGTTTAATAAATATTTATTGAATAAATGAATATAAATGAAAGAGCAAACTTTAAGGTTTGTATATTGTATGTTATACCATATTTGCTTGACTGTAAACTGTCAATTGTCTTTGAGTCAATAAGGAACAATAATAAAACCTATGGAGCAAAGATATTAATCAGAACAAAGTCTTTTAAAAATATGTTTGTAAGTTTGCCTGTATGTTTGCAAAGGTATGTGAGTTACAAGTATGTGTGCATGCTTAGTGTTTGTAGTCATCTCTCTTAGTGTGTTTTCAAGTGCATATATTTTTTTTTGTAAGTTATTTGAGTGATCAACATTCATATTGTGCTTTTACTATCAGCTATTTGTATAAGTAATCTAGAACTAACTCTGTACCTTAGGAACTCGAGAAGAAAGTTCATGGATGCTAGTTCATCATACCAGTCAGTAGCTGATAAAGGTGACAAATTTGATAAGAAGGTGTCAGAATCTCTGGGCTCTGACATTGCTGATGGTGAGAGAAGCAAGGCCATTACTCCTGAACACAGGTTAAAATCATTAAGTGTTAGGTTTGCCCAGAGAGGCTTACATTTTGTTTTTTAGTCATATCATAATTAGACAACTTTTATTGTTGAAATTCTAACCACTAATTACTGTTTTATATTGAAACAACACTTTTTAAATTATGAGAAACACAGTATTTATTAGAAATGCCTTATACTTTTTAAAATCAACCAGGCTTGGGACTTCTAATTCTGGACCAAAATGGAGTAAATTCACTTCCCCTTATTGCTTTAATAAGTACAGCTTAAAAAACTATGGAGATTTTACGTTTACATATGTATATATACATATATATATGGAATTATATACATATATGTGGAATTATATATATATATATAGGTAGATATATATATGTATATATATATATAGGTAGGCATATATATAATAGGTAGGTAGGGAGAGGAGGGCATATCAGCTAGTGACTTTGGGGCCCATGGAATGACTTGGTGAAATTTCTCAGGGTTTTCTTTTTGGCTCATATATTCATGATGGGGAAATGAAAATGCAAGCAACTTGAAAATACCAAAAGGGGCATAGCAAGAAACAAGTAAAAAAGAACCCCACAAAAAACAAATAAATATTATCTTGCTCTAGCCAAAGGACTAGAAAAGGGTCAAATTAGCAAGAGAGAAAACTTTGAGATAATAGCTCCCCCATCCCAGCCAAACACCATGGATAAGAAGCCACGCTCCAATTCACTCCTGCCAGCAAATGCTGGGTAGGGAGTGCAGACATTCATCATCACTATTTATAATGAGCACCACTTCCCACACCTCTCTCCCTCTTCCTTATCTTCTCCCACTAGGGTGGGATCTAGGAATAATGAGTGTGAAGCTGGGACTTTCATGCGTGGTGGTAATGAACCCACCTGTTCTCATGATATCAGTGTAGGCTTCATGAGGAACCTAGACTTCCACACTCATGCTAGGCTGTGGCCTCCTTCCCCTGCTGGGTAGGATGAGAAAAGGCCTACTAAAACAGAAGATTTAAATAAGATCTGGAATCTATCAATATAATATCCAAAATGTCCAGGATACAACAAAAACTCACTTGTCATAACAAGAACCAGAAAAATATCAGCTTAAATGAAAAAGCCATCAACAGATGCAACCATGGAGATGACACAGATGCTGGAATTATCTGACAAAAATCTTAAGGTAGCCATCATAAAAAAAACTTTCAAAGAGCAGTTATAAACTTGTTTTAAACACATTAAAAAAGAGAAAGTATAAACAAAGAAATAGAAAATACACAAATGGGAAGTTTAGAACAAAAAAATACAATAATAGAAAAACCCTCAGTGAATGAGCTCAACAACATAATGTAAAGAACAGGGGAAAGAAACAGTAAACATGAAGATAGAACAATATAAATTACTTTATTTGAAAAAGAGAGAAAATAAATTGAAAAACAAAATAAACAGAACCTCTGAGATGTGTGGACTATAAGAAAAGATCTGACATTCATGTTGTTGGATTCCCAGAAAGAAACAATGGCTAAAAATTTTCTAAAATTGTCGGAAGTATAAACCTACAGGTTCAAGAAGCTGAGTGAACCACAAACAGTATAAACCCAAAGAAAGTCATGTTAAAACATAAGAAATTTCTGAAAACTAAAGACCGAGAAAAAATCTTGAAAGAAGCACAAGAAAAACACCTTACATACAGTAGGAAAACAATTAGAATGCTCTACATTTCTATATCTAGTGAAATATCCTTTAGGAATCATAGGGAAATAAAAATATTCTCAAGTGAAGCAAAACTATGAGAATTTGTCATCAGCACATCTGCCCTAAAAGGATGGCTAAAAAAAGTTCTTGAAACAAAATGGGTATGATTAAAAACAACAACAACAACAACAACAACAAATCTTGGAGCATGAAGAAAGAACTGAAGAAGTAAAAATATGGCAAATACAGTAAATGTTCCTTCTCATGAGTTTCTAAATTGTGTTTGATAGTGAAGTAAACATTATTATATTGTGAGATGTGGTTCTCTATGTAGAGGAAATATTTAAGAAAATTATGAACTACTATAAACTGAAAAGGGCAAAGGATTTGAAGAAGGGAAGATATTTTGCGGTGATGAAACTATTCTGTATCTTGATTTTGGTGATTGTGTCATGAATCTACACAAGTGATAAAATGACATGAAACTATATATATACATTATACCAATTTTAATTTCCTGGGCTTTGCTATTATGTTATAGTTATGTAAAACGTAACCATTGGGGAAAGTTCGGTGCAAGGTCCATGGAAGCTATCTGTACCATTTTTGCAACTTCCTCTGAATCTATAGTTAAAAAGTTTTGTTTTTTTTTTTTAAAGGCACAAAGGCGGGGCGCCTGGGTGGCTCAGTTGGTTAAGCGACTGCCTTCGGCTCAGGTCATGATCCTGGAGTCCCGGGATCGAGTCCCATATCGGGCTCCTTGCTCAGCAGGGGGTCTGCTTCTCCCTCTGACCCTCCCCCCTCTCATGTGCTCTCTCTCTCTCAAATAAATAAATAAAATCTTTAAAAAAAAATAAAAGGCACAAAGGCTCTGTATACATTTAGGTATATATATATTTGTTATGTATTTTTTTCTTTGAAGAATAAATATATACCATATGTCATATATGAAGACCTGTTTAGGACTGTTCATTCCAGCTCACATTCAAATTTGGTCCCATCTAGTACTGGATCTCTGGAAATCACAACGTGGAGACATGTTACAGGATATTTTTAACATCATTCAACCTGTCTTTATACACATAAGATGTCAGGATGAAATGCAATGATTAAGAAAAATTTCAAAATGAGATTGATAATTTCTAAGCCATTACTTAATCAACTGAACTTCCTCTTTGTCACTTCACATAAAGTATTAACTTAGTTACCTTTACTATTTTAGATGTGTTCTCAATCTATTAGATATAAAGAAAAGTGCCATCTCTATAGCTATAGAAATAGCCATTATAAAGATGCTTTCTACTAAGTTTTTGAATAACTATTATACACTACATACATTAAGTATACCATCTTATTAAAACCCACAACAGTCCTGAAAGGCAGATACTATTTTTTTCCCATCTTTTTATCAAAGATAAAGATGAACCTCAGAATATTTAAGTAACATACTCAGAATTATTCATCTAGTTAGTGGCCAAAGACATATTCAAACCTACATTTGTATCAGACAGCTTACAATCAGGAAAACAGAACCACACAAAGGATCTCAAACAGAAAATATTTAACACAGGGAAATCTTGGTCACGCAGGTTTTTGAAAATGGAAGATGCAAAAATCAGAAAGTATATTAATTCAGAAATAAAAAACTGTGAGAAGTAGCTACTACCTGAGGGGCTGGGAGAACACAAATTGTTAGAACACTAATGGTTAGTGCCAGAACCTGGCAGCACAGAGGAAAGGTCTCCATCTTTGGTGGCCAATGCTCCAGAGGCAATGTCAGAATAAGAAGAAATGGAGCTAGAGTGAAAGCAAAGGAGAGCAAGAATGATGACCATGTTCCTCTCTTCCCCATTTGTCTCTGAATACCCAATATTTCTTCCTACTGATCACACTCAAAGAGTAACTAACTGGAAAAATACTCTGGGAAACAGAGTTTGCAGACCCCCAGTGTAGACAGGGGTGAGGGGACAGGAATTAAAAATTTAGTTTAGACTGATTTTTTAGTCATAGCATTTACATGGGAACATGATGCCTTCAAACCAGGGATGATGCATTAATACTTAAAAGTTGAATTTTAAAGGCTAAATTTCTTCAATACATTTTCTAATTTCTAAGAATTCTAAAACTATGTAATATATACATTAGTTTTTTTTCTTACTTCCCCTCATTCTTCCAGAAGTGCAAAGGTATGTAATTTTACTTTTATATTTAAGCAGGAGTCTAAAAATCTTTAACATTAAGAAATAATTCTAACCTTTGACATGATCCAAAGACAAAAAAGTGCTGACTTGTTTCATTTTCTTTTCATAGATGCCTGGTTAGCATTCAAGGGCTAATAAGGCCAAGGTCTCAGGTATATTCCATAATGGGACAGTTAGCATCACTGCCCTCATGTCCAGATGATTTTCCTGAAGTTAGTTAGACATGTTAACAGATACTGTTGTTCACTGGAAATACCCTGATGGTTGATGGGCCATTGCATAACTCACTAGTAGTATTGGTAGAGGCAGAAGTAAAAGTTTTTCTCTGACTTTTGCTTTTAAAGCTATGTTACTTAGATGTATATGTTGGTAATATGAGATGAGAGATTTGATTGTAATTGTGTCTACTTTGTAACAGTATAACTTAGTGGGTGATAAAACAAAATAATTTAGTAGATCTGGACTATGACTTTTGAAAATGAAATTGAACAGAATAATAGAATGGAATGGAATGGAATGGAATGAAATAATAGAATAGAATAGAGTAGAATAGAATAGAATAGAATAGAATAGAATAGAATAGAATGGGAGACAATGGAATGGGAGAAAAGAGTATGGAATCATAATAGATCAAGAGGTGAGTGATATTTGGTGAAATGTTTACTTTGGTTAAATATCTGCTTGACTGTGTGTGTATGTATTCTGCATCATAGTATAAACTGTGCTTCTCACTACAAATTGTGGAAAAAAATGTTTGAATTTGAAAAATACAGTGAAAGAAACCTAACTAAAGCAATTCTGTACTTCTTCTTGCCTATCTAAGTAAAACTACTGTGGCTAATTTTCTTCCTTTCCTGGATGAAAGGAAAAGGGTAGTAGACTTGATGCCTTAAAATACCAATTCTTCATAAAAAAATTTATTTGACCTGGTCAATTCCTTCCATCTGCATTTTACTATAGATAAAATTAAGATTTTGAACCTGTTTTATAATTTTTTATTTATTTTTTTTATTTCAATTCAATTAAT
>NC_138370.1:106156586-106210931 GCF_054177405.1 Leptonychotes weddellii
TTATTTATTTGACAGAGAAAGACACAGCGAGAGAGGGAACACAAACGGGGAGTGGGAGAGGGAGAAGCAGACTCCCCGCCGAGCAGGGAGCCCGATGCGGGACTCGATCCAGGGACTCCAGGATCATGACCTGAGCCGAAGGCAGTCGCTTAACCAACTGAGCCACCCAGGCGCCCCTTTTTTTTTTTTTTAAAGATTTTATTTATTTATTGCCAACTTATATCTTACACTGAAATGGTTCACACACAAAACAAGGAGATCCTAAAATCCTTGTGGGTGTGTCTGTAACTTTTCACACTCAAATGAAAATGCTTCATGAATAAATCAATGGCGTTATCACAGAAAGAAGGCATACATTTTTCCACAAATGGAACTGTAAGCAACCAGTGCTCACCGTGAATAATCAGTATGTTTCCTTTATGACTTGTCCTGTCAGAGAAACAGCATAATTTGTATTGCCCACAAATTGATATATTTCTGCTACATAAAGACAACCTGAATGGTAAGAAAAAAATACTGGTATGATTGTGCTTCTGCGTTATTCAGAACAATAATATTATTATCAATTTTTTAAGGAAATAAGAGTAACAGCTGATATTCCATTAAAGAAATAGCTCCTCCCACTAAAGCCAAGCATAGTCATACTCAGACTTACCATAATCATGCAGTCTCACAAAGCCGTGCTCCAGTCACCTTCATCAAATAAACTATATAGTCCCTTGGTCTTGACTGCACACACTGCCCACACAGTCAAGGGAATACTGTTGTCCTTCAAGCATATTTCTGCCTACTTTTGTTAACTAGACTAAAGACAGCTGAAAGGCTGATTTAAGCCCACGTTGTGATTTTGCTCTCACGATGATGATGATGTGATTCATCAGGATAAACTTGAAAAGAGGTTAAAGGTTACAACATGAAAAGTCAAAGGCATTGCCTCAATATCATCCCTTCTGTTCATTACTCAAAAACTTCAATGCCTCCTTATTCTCTACAAAAATTTTAGTCTCTGACTTGCATTTAATGATTTCCCTCCAATTGCTTTTTTTAAAAAAATATTTTTTAGTACTTCCTATCATGAATTCTTTACTTTGGTCAAATTCAATCGCATTCTTTTCTCCTTCTAATGTCTGTGTCACAGCTCATGAAGTTCCCTCCATTTGAACTAACCCCTTTTCTTTTTCTGTACAAAGTGTAACCATCCTCAAAAGTCCAGGTAATATTTTACTCTTCATGATGCCTTTTATAACCCCCAGCAAGGCAATTCTTTTCCTCCTCAAAAAAGACAAAATGGGTTTATTTGCATATTTCAGTTTCCATTTTATATTTAATTGCATGTCTGAGTTATCTTTGCATTTCTCCAACGCATAACGTCTACTATATTAAACACACACGTAATCACTTGACCTAGACCCTAATGAAAAGCAAAGCACCTGCCTAAATTTGCAAATTCATGTGTTTGTTGTCCAATCATTGAATCTGTATTTGTTTGGTTTGACTTGACTATTACTGAGTATATCATTCACTTTATAGAATAATAATACAGGACTGACAGCAGTACTTACATGATAGTTAAATACTTAATAGTGGTCTATAGAAAGCTCCCTAATATCATGTATCAACCCTTAGTCTGGCACTATCAAATAAACATATTGATCTTCCTTATTTCTTTCCTTGGTAATGAAAGATGATCTAATTCATCTCAAAGATACTCTTGAAAATCTGAATTGTTGACTGGCTCTGGAATAAAGCTTTCTTTTCTAGGACAGGAAAGGCAATGTGGTTAGTGTGTAATAGCTATAACGTAGGTGAAATACAATTAAATTTAATTAAGCTGGTTGAATGACCGAAATGTTAATACAGTTCTAGTTTTGTCTGATAAATTCATAGTGCCTTCCAAGATTCACTTGGCTTGACTCCATTGTCTGTCACAGAAAGAAGCTGAATGGTTCAGAGAGAAGAATAAACAATTCTCCTTCTTGTATAACATGTTTATTTATGGCATATTTGGGTTATAATAAAATAGAAAAGTTAGGCAGGCTAGCATCTATCCTGAAGAATAACACATGAAGAAGCAAAAAATGAAAGGAAAATAAGGGAATATAAACAGGGATCAGATAATTATGCTTTCTCATTAACTCTGATTGCAATCTTGTAAATGAAACTAAATATCCGGGAATATTTAGAAGACTGAATGTATTCCATTACAGGGATTTACCTGCTAATAAAATAAAAATATTCTTCTTTTTAGATTGAAATTTGGGTTAATTCCATTCTCTTGCCAACATATCATAATGGCACCAGGCAATTAATACCTACTAATGGCATCAGAATTTTCTTCTGAGAGTAAGCACAGTCAGGAAACTACAATTTGCAGTGCCAAGGACTGTGTGTGTACCTGTTTTGTGAATTTGCCTTTTATACTAAGGAGTTTAAACATGTGATTCTTTAAAGGTAATTTCACAAGTTTCTTTTTGTCTTCAGGAGAAATATCTAACACTAAAGATGATAATTTTTTTTCCATTTAGTTCTTTTCTTTTTGGAGAACAACAGTCTTCGAAATATATAGCCCTTCACTCGATTGAGTAGCTTCGATTTAAATAAAATATATTCCAGTACTATTTTCTCTTTTGGGAATTTAGGTATATGGTTGATAGGTGACTAGATAGAGGAGAAATAGAGAGATAATTTTGTACTTGCTTCATGTAACATTATATGTGGTAAATGCATATAGCACTTCATAAGGAGATTTGTTTCTTGGGAAGCCGTTAGATGATGATGATGTTGGGAAAGAAGCCTGGAAAAAAGGAATGCAGAGGAAGTAGATAGAAGGAACATGACACAATGCAGCACTTTCCAAAGAGTGTTTCTCATATACCTGCACTACAATTAGCTGGAATGCTTGATAAATATGTAAATTCCCAGGCCCACTCAAAACACATTGGGTCAAAACTTTTCAGGTTTAGACAAAAGCATCTGAATTTTTAACAGGCACCTTTAGTGATTCTGAGGCACATTAAAAATTGAGAACCACTGCTAATAAGAAAAGCACACTTTAAATTTTTTATAAGTATAATAAAAATTTTTAAAAAGCATCAGGGCACTCATGCTTAGTATTTTCTCCATATCTTTTTACCTTTTTAATTCAGCATTTCTACATCATGGTTCTCTGCAGACTCTGTCTGCTCTATAGTCTACCAGGCAGAAGATGATCACATAACTAAGCCCATATCCTTACACTGCTGTTCAAGAAAGCAGCCAAATCTGAGACTATATTCATTTCGTCTCAATTCCAAATTCCTAGGGAAGGGAGTCTCACTAGCTTAGATTGGACTAAGTGCCTATCATCTGCCCAATAATCTATGGCCCAATAATCTAGGGTCATGAAATAAAACATAGTTAAATGGTGCCACCCAACCACCTATGAATTCTTTGCAAAATATATTGAACATATGCTATTTGACAGAGACAGGACACCACATCCAAAATAAAATAGTACACAGTTAGAAGGGAGAAATGTCCCTACAGATGAACAAATTACTCTATTCTGGTCAGAGAACTTAAAACATGTCTGCTAAAAGTAGCAAAATAGTGGTAAGACTCTCAATATCTAACAATAAGGCTTAGTTAAAAGATAAGATACACCCACAAAATAGAAGAGTAAAATCCATTCTTTGAAGAATGTATAGAATGAAGGAAAATTGTTTAAGATCTATTATCTTGCCAAAACACATACAAATTTTAAGGTAATAAATCTGTGTTGTTTTAAGCCACTACATTTATGGTAATTTATTATGGCAGGAATAGAGAACTAATACAATATGCAAAAGGAGCGAGGTAGCCAGATATGATGCTGCAATTATCATAGATATGTGTGATAATAATAGCATTATTTTAAATGCCCGTCATAAGGACATGAATAAATAAATGTTAGCATGTTTATATTTCAAATGCTGTATATTAGTTAAAACAGAATAAACCAATATACATGTATCAACATATTTAAATCCTCAAAATATCATGTTGAATGATCAAAACAACTTATATAATAACAAATAAATTTTCATATGATTTATGATTTTTTATTGACCTGGAAACACCATATATTGCATATGGATGCTTAGATTTAGTAAAAGTCCATTGGAAGGTTATACATCAAATTCATTATAGTGGTTGCCATTGCGAAAGTAGGAAATGGGACTGAAGAAAATTCCAAAGATAACTCCAAATGTGTATGAAATGTTTTAGGCTTTTATTTTCAAAATCCTCAGGTGAATATATATGAAAAATAAAGAAAAGAAATAGAAAGAAGACAGGGAAGGAGGGACGAAGGATGGGAATCATGAAATGTGGAGATCAGATGCCCTGAGATTAAGATGAAACATTTCTGTGTGCTGTGTAAATTCAGGCAAATTACTTGAGTGTTTTCTAAGCCTTAGTTTTGCTCATTGGAAAAGAAAAAAAAATAAGATATAATAATTTTTTCACCTGTTGGAAGAATTAGAAAAGATAATTTATGTAAAGCGGGTAATAAAAATAAAAGCCTTGCACATGGTAAGGACTGAATAGAAAGTATTTATTACTTCTTTCCCAACATTATCTCTGAGGAGATCTCTCTGTCAGGTAGAGAGGGAAAGATGGAGTCTAGAACAAGTGCAAAAAACTTGTTACCCTGACTCACAGAGACATCTGGTTAACTGAACTTCATTTGAGCTCTGTAACAATAAATTCAGGAAGGTACTGGACCAAGCTGTATAAACTTAGAGAGATTAAGAGTGAAAGATGAGAAGTTTGTTCAACTCTGTCTGTTCTGTGTACTATCCCTTAACAATTACACTGTGCATTGCATTATAAATGAGATGCACCTGGCCCAGGTATTGGGCTTTCCAGCATGGATCTAGGCAAGACTGTATCCTGAACTCTTTTAGTTATGTTGGGCCTGAATAGGTTCCAAATTCTGATCTTTATTTTTTTTTTCATCCTTATTATCTACAAATGTTGGTCTACCATTCAGCCCCTTTTGGGCAGATTAAAATGCTTGACCTTCATATGTCATTGTAGAATGTTGATGAACTCTACTATACATCCAGCATGCTATCCGGTGCTGGAGGGAAAATTGTTATTATTATTATTTTGTTCTTGCCCTTTCTAGTGATGGCCAAGGATGTAAGAAGCTATTGTGATGGTCATAAAATGAGGCTAGTAGCTTTAATCTTTTGTCTGTCAGATGTCTCAGCATCTCTAAGCATACCATTTTCCCCTGGCTACATTGATTAATTCAGAGATGAGGATGCAACCTATGGGGATATTGAGATGTTAGCCAGACTTTTGCAAAAGAAGCCCCTACTCTTTTATACTGGACTTGAACCTGGGAGAATAAAGCCATGATACTTAGGGTAGCTATCTGGCTACTCAGAGGAGTTTGTAATTAAGCCAAAATGGAGGAAAGAAGAATCAACAAGTGGCAGTAGACCTGGTATAAACACCCTTTAGCCCTTCATACCAAGCTGAAATTGACCAGATCTTTTCATGGACTTTTTAGTTATGTAAGGCAATAAATTACCCTTTTTATTTTAGACATTAATAGAGTTTTCTATAACTTCAAAATGAAAATGTGATGCATTTCCTTCCTTATGGAATATGGCAGCCAGAGGAATTAGCCTGGTAGCTCCAGGTTGAAACAGTTCCCATTGGGGTTTATGGGTCCTTCCCAGTAGTACTGAATAATGTCCTGATTAATACTCACATTCTCATTTCCGATCTAAATATGCATTTTCTCTTAGCTCCTTTCAACCCTTGATCCTTTTCTGGGGCTACATCTTGCTTTCTATAATCCCCAATTCCCAGAGAGTTGGAAATTGAGGTTTGTTGAATATAGATATACTTTGTTTCCAAATCAATAATCTATGTAGGATTCCTTAGTGCTGTGCTTTGTTTGGTGTAGGGAACTTTGTGGTGTTTCTAATTACCTGAAGCTTTTCTAACTATCATCATTCTGAGACGTGTTCTTTAAAGCATATGCCGATTATTTCCCAACTAACAGACTGGCTTGAGGAAATCTCTGGGCATGGCTGGATTTTAAGACTGAAGGGTATGAATATAGGAACAACCAGATGCTCAACTGAAAATTATACAGACTAAGAGCAAATTATTGGAGAAGGGCAAAACTAGTACCCTGAAATTTGGCTCAAAAGGAACAAAAAAAGGTTGAAATAATCATGAAAATAGTTGAATCTAGAAGGAAGAGCCACAAAAGAAGCTGGCCAAAGGTAATGGAACATCTGTAGGGATAAAAAAAACCCAAGCAAATTCAGACATGAATATTAGACAAAATGATAGGAAATAAAACAAGCAAACTCATTCACTGCTACTTCTGATAATCCTTTTCCAGCTTCTACTATGTATGGAAATTTGATCATCTTCACACAGACTTCTTAGCCTCTGAAAAAGGACCTTTTCTATTTTCCAATTAGAACATGATTTTTCTACCAGACACATGATGCATTTCCTCCCAGCTGCTTTGCCCCCATTTGGAGTTCCTACTCCAGATCCTGCCTAGTGTACTTTGGCTTCAGGGAAAATTGAGATGAAATTTTTCTTGCTGTTTTCTGGGTCTAAATCTGACTCTTTTTCTAACGGTTCAGCATCCAACTGATTGTCTAACAATTCAATTCAATTCTGATGTTAACTACCCCAAGTTAGCACAGATCCCAATGGTTAAGGATTCAGTCCATAGGATCCAAGATTGTTCCCAATCAGACTGCAGGAAGCAGCAAAACTGGGGGTCCTCAGGTTATCCGCACCTCTGCCCAGCTGTCTACAAATTTGTGCGTTGCTTCAATCTCCTCCTCAGTTTTGATAATTCACTAGGACACTCACAGAACTCAGGAAAGCACTATACTAATGATTAGTTTTATTACAAAGGATTAAACTCAGGAAAAGCCAAATAGAAGAGATACATAGGTCAAGGTATGTGGGGGAGGTGGGATAGGGGGGTGACACAGTGCTTCCATGCCTTCTCTATGAACATTACATTCTGAGGACCTCACTGTGTTCACCACTCCAGAAGCCCCCAGAAACCTTGTCATTCAGAGTTTTTAATTGAGGTTTCATTACATAAACACAATTGATTAAATCATAGGCCACTGATTATTTAAACTCAATGTCCAGCCCCTCTCCCAGGAGATTCAGGGATTGGGCTAAAAGTTCCAACCCTCTTATCAGGTGGTTGGTATCTCTGTTGACCAGCAGTCATCCTGAAGCTATATAGGGGCCTACTAGGAGTTAACTCTTTAGCATAAACTCCAGCAGGGTCCAAAGAGGCTCCTTATGAATAACAAAAGGCACTCATCACTGAGGAAATACCAAGGGTTTTAGAAACTCTAAGCCAGAATCTGGAATAAAAGATAATACACTTGACCTCTGAACAACCAGAGGGCTGAGGATGCTGACCCCATGCAGTTGAAAATCCACGTATAACTTTTGACCCCCAAAACCTACTGTTGGCCAGAAACCTTACCAATAACAAAAAGAGTCAATTTACACATATTTTTATGTTATATATATTATAAACTGTATTCTTACAATAAAGTAAGATAGAGAAAAGAAAATGTAATTATGAAAATCATAAGGAAAATATGTTTACAGTACTGTACTGTATTTATTGAAAAAAATCTGTTCAAACCCGTGTTGTTCAGTGATCAACTGTATGTAATTTGTACTATACCACAGAATTTTTCCCTGAAATTCCAGAGGTGACATGTAGACCAATCAGAACTTTCATATCAGCCTCATAAACTCTTGTTCTCTATGCTGGGGTCTTCATAATTTTCTGGACATATCAAAACAGTGTCTCTGAAAATTATTTAAAATTACATGGGATGATTAGAACTTTTGATTTAAAAACCCTAACTTATTCATATATATTTTACGAAATTGAAAATTCTTCACAATCTTTACAGCAATCTTTAAAGTAATTCTCTCTCTCTCTCTCTCTTTTTTTTTTCCTCTAATTAACCATTATGCTCTGAATGGCTTGAAGGACCCTAAAGGTATGGCTCATGATTTTCCTTTTTTGTATATTATTTGCTTGTTATAGTTTCACTTGTTCAGTTTGCATTTCCATAGTCACTACTGTATTGCATAATATCTTTAATTCTACAAGTTGATTATTGGCTTGTATTATTCAACACATGTTAGATAATAATAAATAAGCACACAACTCTGGCTTAATAGAACCCAATGTCTCTTCTCTTGCTTCATGTCTAAGCGACCAGCAGGAGGCTCTCTTCACTATACCTATCAGGGTCAAAGGCCCACAGAGGCTTCATCTTGACACCTGTTTCTTACATTGCCGTGGCGGAGAGAAGAGAACCTGGCAAAGCATGCGCTGGTCCTAAAAGCTCTGCTCAGGATGGATGGATGTCATCTGCTCACACTTTATTGACTAAAGCCCCATGAATCTCTCTCTTAACACAATTGCAGGTACCATGATCTTATCAGTTTTTAGTAGGAAATCTAAACATTTAATCTATTTTCCCAGAGATATTTTGACTTATTGAAAGGGTTTCCCCCCTCCATGTATTGCCATAAGCCATTCAGAGGTTTTAATAATGAGTTCAATGGCCATGCCTTTGAGTCAATGCTTGCCAAGAGTCTGAATTTTAATTGGCCTTTTTAATGCAAAGCATTTCTCCATTTTATTTTTTTACTATTTGGAACTGAGAAGCAGTTCTGCTTTCAAACCAATATGTCCTTGAATTTGCAGACTTGTTCTATTTTCTTTAAAGTCTGTTTACTTCAATGCATCTTGTGCTGATACCTTGACTAATGCAGTTAATAACAACCACTACATACCATTAGCGTTTTATTTTCTCATCACTTCTCCTAGGTCCACGAATTCACAAAGTAAATGAGCTGCGTTCAAAGCAAAGGTGGAAATACTACAAAACGTTTTGACCCTGCAAAACATGGACCGTCCTTTCAGGCTCTGATATCATGCCTCCCTACCTGTTTTCTCACCTTTATATCAATCCCATGTGTTTTAGCCTTGTTGTCACAGCAGTACCCAGTATCAATTTCTGTATCAATCAGGATAGGTTACATCGGTGGACATTTCCATTTGGCCCTCTAGATCTATATATTTCTCTTCACTACTTTGGGCTCCTTTCTGGGCACCTGATGTTATTATCTGCTTCAATACACTCCCTTTTCTTCCAGCTTCCAAGAGCTTTCATCAGTAGAAGTTACTGGAAAAAGACTGGAGAGTAAAGGAAAAAAAGGGTCAGGGTGCTTATTCTCCTTCAGGTCACTCTGGGTTGGCTGCATTCCTTTACTGAAGGTGACAGCTATTGTCAGGCCCTCTCCACACAACCATACTATCCATGTCCTAATAATGAATTCGCCCTCTTCCTGCCCCACGTCTAGTCATCATAACATCTCTCCAATGTCACCAGCCCCACACACTACGTCATTCCTGGTCAGTCTCCTTAACCTCTGATGACTGCAACTTCATACAACACCCTCATTTAAATCTTTTCAATCATCTAGTTTAAAGGGCTTCCTTTTAGAACTCTGATTGATTATTTCAGAGTTCAGGTTGTATTTCAGTAGCACACAATCCCTGAATCTTAGTGGCTTAACATAATAAAAGTGTATTTCTTTCTGAGGCTTCTATCCCACATGCATGGGCAGGGAGCTCTAATCAATTTAGTCACTAAGCATCACAAGCTTCTTCTTAGTTCCTGCTTCTGTGACCACTAGAAGTCATAGGAAGAGTTTACAGCTTACTCATGTAAGGGCCCTTCTACTTCTGCCTGGATGTGACACCTGCCACCTTTTCTTACATTTCTAAACTCAAAGGATAAAAGTACCACCCTAACATGCAACCCAAAGGGGGAAAACTGGAAGAATTTAATGATTACTTTATAAATGGTTCAAAAATGGTCTTTGAGGCATAAAGTTATGATGAAATTAAAGCAAATATTAAAAGTCATGTTAACTTCATACATGTACAAAGTAAGAATGATGACAGTGCATATTTAGAATTTAATTCTGTTTGGGCTCAAACAAATAAATCTATTAGTATAATGATGCTGCACAATTTGTCAAAAAAAGACTGTAAAGCTCATAGACAAATAACTGAAAATTGAATTGTATTCAGGCCAGGTTCTGAGCCTTCCAGATCTGCTTAGCTCCACTCTAGCCCTGGGCCAGAGAGTTGGCCATTTGCCTGTTTCCCACAGAGAGTAGTTCCAGTGGTGGCTTTCACTGTTCCCACAGCTTAAATGCAAACTTTATTACCATGGCATTATGACTCCTTTTCTAACATTGTAAATGATCTTACCACCCCAGGAGTGAGAGGGGGGCTTCAGCGAGAATTCGACTGCCCTCAGGGTATGAGATGAAGCAACTCCAGCTCTTCAGTAGGACCAAGTTGGATCCATGGAAATTCCAGATTCCCCAGGAGTACCCAAAGGGGCCAATTAGCAAAATGCAGAAGAATGGGAAAGGAAATTAAAAAAGGAAATAATCTTTGCCCAAAGAAAGATAAAAGACTGGAAAAAGTACACTAAAAGATTGCTTTTGCTTCCTCTCCTGATGCTTTTGAGCGGGTGGTGTCTTCTAGCCTCTGGGTGTCTTTCCCAAGACTAAGCAGCTGACTGTACTTCCTGTGAAGCTGGGACAGTTTGGTGATATCCAACTTTAAACCTCCTTGCCCTTCTTCACTGCCTCACTTCCCTTCGCCCTCACTCCTGTTCCTCTGTGAGTGTACAGCCTCTCTCAATGCAGTGTTTACACATAAGCTTTGCCTCAGGAAATATTTGCTAAGGAATCTAGGCTTGGAAAAGTAGTCTAGGATGGTCATAGAGAATAGACCCTCAGGAGGAAATCTGAAGTTAGATATCCCTCCTGTCTGAACGCAGTAAAGACCCAATTGTTTGGGGTAGTAAATGGAATGATAAAAATCCCTGGAATGCAATAGCAGTACCATCATTAAAAATTTTAGAAGTAATTAATAGAATTTAGGAATATTTGTTTTTGTTTTTTGGCTCATCATTCTAATTTTAATTTCCTCTTGACCTTTATTACACTCGTGCCCTATTAGAGTTTTTTTTTCCTTCTGCCACTTATATTTTTGTGTATGTCTATTAAAATCCTTGCTCAGATTTTTTCTAATGACAAGCATATACTCTTTATTAAAAGCTATAGAAATGTTGAAATGTTAGGATATTTTTTTTAAGATTATTTATTTATTTATTTATTTGAGAGAGAGAATGAGATAGAGAGTGCATGAGAGGGGGGAAGGTGTCAGAGGGAGAAGCAGACTCCCTGCTGAGCAGGGAGCCCGATGCGGGACTCGATCCCAGGACTCCAGGATCATGACCCGAGCCGAAGGCAGTCGCTTAACCAACTGAGCCACCCAGGCGCCCCGAAATGTTAGGATATTTTACAGATTAGGCCCCACTGAGTCACACTCCCCCAGAGAATGTCAGTTGTTAGCAGACTCATTAAAAAAAAAAATCTATTGAATTTAATTTAAATTAGTCATGATCCTTATGCTGATTTTGCACCTGTCATTTGAATTTTCGGACCCAAATCTGGCTTGTTTACTATTTCTGGACAGTTTGGTAAACAAAACGATACACAAGTTTTAGTAATAGTAAGTTCTCATGCCAAACGTAGAATCGGGTCGGGCTTACCTGAGAGTCAAAGAAAAAGGAAGAGTGTTCTAGTTGGCAACTGAAGTTAACAGAAACTCTGACTTAAAATGGCTCAAACGAGTAGGGGATATTTATCTCACATAAGACTAGAGTTAAGAAGATATTGGTGTTGATTTACCTATCCAAGCCCTGTTGCATCATTCGCATATGTTCGGTGGGGTTTGTGTGTTCGTTAGCTTGCTAGAGTTGCCATAACCAAGTATCACATACTAGGTGGCTTAAATGACAGAAATTTACTTTCTCACAATTCTGGAGGCTAGAAGTCTGAGGTCAAGGTGTCGACACAGTGTTGGCTTTATTCTGAAGCCTCTCTTCTTGGCTTATAGATGGTCCTCTTTTTCCTGTGTCTTCGTAGGGTCTTTCCTCTGTGTGTGTGTGTCCCAATCCCCTCTTCTTATAAGGACACCAGTCATATTAGACTGGGGCCACCACAATGGTTTCATTTTAACTTAATTACTTCTGTGAAGATTTTATCTCCATTAAAGTCACATTCTGAGGTACTGAAGGTTAGGGCACCAACATATGAATTTTGGTGGAGGAATACAATTCAGCGCATACCACTGTGGTTATTACTTTGTGGTCTTAAGATGATTGCACAGATCTACTGTACATATTTACTCTAAAGAGCAAAAAAAACGGAGTCTGTTATATTTATCCCTTTTTCTGAAGAAAAACAAAAGCTTCACATACCATCATACTTCCTTCATGAAGTTTATTCATTTATAGCTCATTGGCCAGAACTGTGTCACATGGTCCCTCCTACTTGCAAGAAAGGCTGCACAAGTGACAGGATTTTTCAGTATCCATAGCAAAGGGGACAAGGAAGAGAATAACTAAAAATGAGTTTTGAGGGGCCCCTGGGCGGCTCAGTCGTTAAGCGTCTGCCTTCGGCTCAGGTCGTGATCCCCGGGTCCTGGGATCGAGCCCCGCATCGGGCTCCCTGCTCGGTGGGAAGCCTGCTTCTCCCTCTGCCACTCCCCCTGCTTGTGTTCCCTCTCTCGCTGTGTCTCTCTCTTCAAATAAATAAATAAAATCTTAAAAAAAAAAATGAGTTTTGAGCCACTCGAGCTACAAAGTCTGTAACAGAGGATTTCATGGAATATTTAACAAATATATATTTATGACCCACTACTAATGACAGAGACTATGACAAGCCCCTGAGATGACTTATGAGTGAACAAAACACAGACCCTGCCTTCACAGAGCTTACAGTGTGGTTTGGAAAGCAGACAAATAAGCAGTTGTTACAATGTTGCATAGCAACTGAGAAGGTGAGGAGCAGCAGAACATACTTTAGAAACTCAAAGGAGAGGCCACAAACTTAGTTATAGAAAATCATCAAAAGCTCCACAAAAATGTGACATCTAAGCTTTTTCCATCTTTAACATGTAAGCAATTTAATATGTGCTTTGTGGAGGTATTTTAAACTGTAAATAAACAACAAGTACAAAGCTTGGGACAAAGTAATTAAAATGTATGTGTCCATTTATTCATAATTTTTTGTTAGTTTATGTACTATGTCACCATAGCAAACCCTTTGTACTTCTTCAAATTCATTCCACACAATTTGAAGGGTTCCCTTTTACTCAGTTATTACTCACAATGATTAAAGCAGGTAGTTACTATCACTGTCCTCATTCTACAGATGAAGAAATCGAGACATTGAAAAATTAAATGATTTGCTCAAGGTCATGTAATTATTAAAAGGCAAGGCTGGGATTTGAGTACAGCTAGTCCAGCACCAAAGATCATGCTCTTAACTACCCTGCCATCAAGACTCTCATTATTCTCTGCTTCTGATACTTATCTTAAGTGGTATGAAGAAGGTACTCATACTAAAACCATAATATTTTCTAATGCCTGAGTTTCTATCTCTGGCAGTGACCTACTCCTGCACTACTGAAAAAAAAAATGTAGATGCTTGCAAGTAAGACCGTAGTGTAATTATTTGCTACTGATATGGGAAAAATGGGAGGAACTCTATAAATTCCATCAGTACACAAAATGTTTTTGTTTCCCTAAAGCTGGTCATTTCCTCCACTCACATTTTCTCTTCCGCCGGGATATGCTATAAACTGAATATTTTTAATTTGACATTTGCAACTTGGATACCAGGTTTCAGAAATTGTTTTTGGTTCTTTCTAGGCAATGAAATATAGAGGTTTTGTTTTTATATAGCAACTATCTCTTTTCTTGTTTTGTCATTTTGTTTATTTTTATTGTTTTGCTTTCACATTTCATTTTTATCCAAACTTGACATGGTTTCTATTTAGTCCTTTGCTTCAGAATGTAATTAAAAGAAATATATTCACTAACTGTAACATGGCTTTTACTTTTATTTTTCAATGACACACATTTCAGAGTTAGTAAAGCTTCCATTTTGCTTTACTTTCTTCTGGCTGGGAAAGGAGCCTGCTAAAGTATCACATGCAACAGTGGGATTTGAAGAGTACGTTGGAGAAAAGATACAAGAGAATTTGTAGTAAATGTCTACATATGACTAGCAATTATTCATAATGAAATTATATGCTTTAGAAGTCACCAAATCCACAATCCTAAAAAGCTGATTATTTTTATGCAAATATGTACTGTGGGTAAACTACAATGGTTCAAGAAACTAGATTTTTCTTTGGAGTCAAAGAGTGGTAGTAAATTTTTAACCATAGATTTTAGAGCATGCTGCCACCCATTATCCATTTTTCCATAGTGATCTCTCTCATGCAGGTATATTGGAAACTGTATTTTTAAATTTCCAATTGACATAGAAAGCTTTCATGTCTCACCATTTATACTATTTGGAGTTACATGGAATGAATAAAAATTGTCATTATAATTATCCTTATTGTCAAGAATTATCAAAGTCTCTGAAAATTCCCAAGGACGTGCTCTTTTGTTTTATTTGTTATGATGCTACTATATCCATTTTACCTTGATGCAGCAGCACGTAATTCTTATGTTGCCTGTGATAAAGTATGATTTCTATTAAAACTGCAATTGATTCTGTATAATAACTACATTTTGAAATAGACCTTCTCAGCTTTCTAGCTTTCTCTTGGCAATGCCTATTTATTTTTCAGTCTGTATGGATTTAGTACTTGAAGCCAACTGAGTTTTATTACATTTTAATTTTCCCAATACTGTGACGGCATAAATTACCTAACCTCTGACATGTTACCGCCTTGCCATTAAGATCTGACAAACCAAAACTTTATTGTGTTCATGATGGTCCCACAGTTCAGCTCTGTTCATCTCCAGGAATCAACCTTGGGGGTCTTCTGTTCTAAGCCTCAGCTCTCTCATCTCTGTAATGGTAATGGCTCTCCCTGGCATGGCTCTTTGACTGATGGCTGGGAGAGTCAAATGACATAAGGTGAGACTGGGCTTATGAAATTGGGGACATGGATTCCCAGGAAGAAAAAGTGGTAATCAGGAGATGCAGAATTCTTAGAATAAAGATATAGTACATAATCCAATAGAAAGAATTTCACTAGAAGATTTTGGGGAGAAAAATGAAATGATTTGGTGTTAAAAGCAACACAAATATATTATGGCATGGAATTCAAACCTACATGAATGTTTAAGATATAATATTCAAAAGTAATAGTAAGGAGGGCCTCTCCCGGCACTGAAATTCCCTTCTGTCACTCTTCTCTCTTTGTCTCAACCACCTACCATACTTGTATGCATTATTCTGTACTGTTAGCGGGACTTGACTTGAAAAATAAGCAATATAACTGTGTTTAAATATGCATAAAATGACATTCAAATATGACATATTAATATCACCTTTAGTCTTTCTGAAATTAATGTGCAGGATTTTGAAAATCCTTCTACATTTCTATTCACTTAATTTAATCATTTGATACAAAATGCCATCTTTCTTTTGTGGATCACTGTAACAGCCTTGCAACTGACCTACTATGTCCATTCCTGTCTCTCTCAAAGTTATTCTTCAATCCTCAAGTAAAATGGTGCTTCTGAAACTCTAATCCAGTCATGGCACCTTCTCCCTTAAAACCCAGCTGTGACTTCCCATTGTTCTTAAGAAAAACACCAAAGACTTTAACATGTCTTCTTGGAGCCCTTCACAATTGATCTCTTACATTCCTCCTAGCAGTCCTTATTCCTCCTGTTCTCATTCCTCTTTCAGCCCCTGGTAGAGTTCAAATTCTGTCTGGTCACAGGGCCTTTGCACATACTGTCCTCTTGCTGAAATGGTCTTCCCTCCTCTTCTCATCTATTGACTCCCCCCCCCCCCACCATTTGCGATCTTCCATGAAAAAACAAACTTCCTAGATAAAACATTCCCTGCTCTGTAGAGTTAGGTAAAACTCCCACTATAGGCCTCATAACACCTGACATATCTCATTTGTGGCACTTACTATAATTGCAACCAAACATTATTTGTGCAAGAATTTCATTAAGATTTTTCTTTATTAGTTCTCTACTTAAATTCCATCAGTCTACTTTGTTCCATAGCAGCACATAATAAATCCTCCATATATATTTGATGAATGAATAAATGAATGAGTGGATACCAGTATACCTTGTATAACAATTTTCATCACTTTCTTAAATTTTTATAGATAAATAGCTGCAAAATAAAGTTATAATATTCTTCCCAACTAGTAATAATACCATACTGCTTGTTTCATTTATATAAAATTTTATTGCTGGCATAGTGTTGGGAATATAATAGGATCAAAATAAATTTTTATTGAAAAGGATTGAATGATATAATTTATAGGAAAATAAAGAGCAGATATATATTTTATTTTAATTAGCATTAACATTAGTTGATATTGTCTGATTGAGATAGAACTATGAGTATACAACTTAGGAGGAGTATACTTCATCATCATCAAATCTCTATACACTATCATGGACAAAGGTAGAATGATCCCAGATAGATGTACTAATGATGTGGGGAAATGTAGAAAAACTATTAGCATTTAATACCAGATGGGTAATCACCTTTTTTTTTTTTTTTTTAGAAATTAGATATTGGCAATTGAAAAATGGATTGTCAAAATGATCATTTTATTACTTATGTATTAAGATTCTATTATAATCAAGAAACAATGATAGGCATTCTGAAGAAACCAATTTGAATAGGAGGATATTTCTGTCCTTAAGAAGACTGGGATCCCATAAGAGAGAAAATAAACTCAAAATAGAGTCAGACTGCTGTTATAAATGCTATAGTACAGTGTTATGGGCTGAATGGTGTCCCCCCAATTCAATTCATAGGATGAGGTCTTAACCCTTGGAAAGGTAAAGGAATAAATTTCGGTTGTTTAGGCCACTTGGTCCATGGCATTTTGTTATGGCATCCCTACCTAATACACACAGTTATAATAAAAATGTTTTAGAAGCACAGAAAAGAAAAAACAAAACAGTTTTTCTAGAGTTTAACAGTGGAAGTAACATCTCTGCTTATTTATTAAAGTTGTATAAGACTTTCACAGTAAGATCACATTCTTCTCCATTTCCATGGATCACTCCGTAAATCTCTCAACTTTAAGTCTTATAATTCAGTGCCAATTTTGGTCACCCATACCTTAAACCTTTTAACCAGGAATCCTCCATATTAATTCTTTCTGGTGCTATAATAAATTACCACAAACTTAGTGGCTTAAAACAACACAAATTTATTTTTTTATAGTTGTGTGTGTGTGTGGGGGGGGTCATAAGTCCAAAAAGAGTCTTCTAGAACTAAAATTGAGGTGTTGTTGTTGAGTAAAATTGAGGTGTTGTTTCTTCAAAAGGCTCCTGAGGGGAATTTGTTCCATCTCTTCCAGGTTCTAGAGGCTGCTTGGATCCCTTGGCTCCTGGCCTCTTCCTCATATCATTCCACTTGCTTCCTTTGGTACATATCCTACTACTGCTTGGACCTTCGTTTTCCTTTTATAAGGACTGTTGGAATTACATTGGTTCACTTGAATAATACAGGATAATCTTCCCATTTCAAGATCTTTAGCTTAATCATATTCACAAAGTCCCTTTTGCCATATAACATATCCACAGGTTGTGGGGATCATGATGTGGGCATCTTCAGGGAACTTTACTCTGCCTACTACCCCTACAGAGCAGACCTCTTATATTCCAGTATTCTGCTCTCCATCCTTCCATTTTCTCATTCTTATTAAGCCTGCTTATTGAACTCCAAGCAATATCCAGTGTTGGGTTCTTTCTTTCTTTCTTTTTCTTTCTTTCTTCCTTCCTTCCTTCCTTTTCTTCCTTCCTTCCTTCCTTCCTTTTCTTTCTTTCCTTTCTTTCTTTCATTCTTCCTTTCTCTTTCTTTCTCTTTTTCTTTCTTCTTTCTTTCTTTCTTTCTTTCTTTCTTTCTTTCTTTCTTTCTTTCTTTCTTTCTTTCTTTTTCTTTCTTTCTTTTTTTTCCTGGCTTTGCTTTTGTCATTATTCTATGCTGACTGCAATTTGATCTTCTGAACCACTATCTCCCTTGATTCTTCAGTTCCCTTACTCTACTGTCATATTATTGCTCAGCTGAACCCCACGCTGAATCGGTCACTGACCTTCTCCTCTCCCATACTCTGCTGTTCCTCCAGGGTAGAAGACCACATAACAAGGGTCTCCAACCTACCTCAGTTTGTAATGAGGGAACTTTAACTATGCTTTTCCTTTTTGTGTCAATGTCTATTAAAATAAAGGAACACTTTTACCCTTGGCCTCATTCTCAACCTTACCATTTCTCAGTAGATGATCTAACTTCCTATTCCTGTAAAATAATTAAGCCCAACCCACAAAATACCTGTTTCTTGCTCCCCATTCACAAAAATCCTAGAAAGGATATTATCTAGATATGCAATTCTACACCACTGAACATACATGTCCAACTTTTTCCTCTGCCTGAAATATTCTTACAATATGTCCTAAAGTAGCAGGCTTCTACTTCTTATCAACAATCTAAATTACATTCTTTCTGGGAACCCTTTCTTAATTCTTCTAGAAGAAGTCAGTAGATTCTCTTCTTTACACCAGTCTTAATTACTACTTAGCATTACGACTACTGCTACTGTTAATATTACTAACACTATTATAAACAGCATAATAATCAGCTACCATTTACTAAATAAATTACTAAACTCCAGCATAGATACTGTTTCTTTTGAATTCCCCAATCACTCCTGAGTTTAAATATAATTCTTATCCTTTTTTACTGCTCTACATACTGAAGTAGTTAAATGTTTTACCCAAGGTCACACAGTTGCAGGATTTACACTCAGGTCTGTCTGATCCAAAGCTTTTACTAAATGCTAAACTCCTTTGGCTTCTTTGCAAATACATCATATTTAATTGAAAGACTATATATGCGCTATACTCTAGACTATATACTCTGAAGATGATAAGTAATTCTGTGGAGCGATTTCTGTAATATTGAGAAGTCAAATTCTTATTATCCCTCCCTGACTGCCAAACTAATGTATTACTCAGAAAGAACGTGGGAAAAGCAGTTGCTGTTACTTAAAACATAAGCTTTCTTATGTAAATTGAGGTGTTTAAATTTAAACTCACAAAAGGCTGTGCAATTCACAATCTCACTTATATCTTTTAAATTCCTACTGGACAGAAAAATACTTTTATAAATGTTTATAATACCATATGTTTTTCTTTGTGTAAATTATGATTAGAAATAGCTAAGATTAGAAACACTTAATTGGCTTTATTCTGGAAAAAAGGAACCTTGGACAATTATAGTACACAAAGTTAGGATTTTTTGTTTATTTTTATTTTTTTACTATTTTTAACTTCTCATGAGACACATGCCATGTAATATATAATGCACTACCATTTCAGGAGGATTTCTGTGTAAACAAAATATTTCCAACTAGTGCTCAGTCTGACTGATGCTAATCTTGCCGGCTGCATTACTATACATTTATGTTTAAAAAAAAGTGATCACCTTGCAAATTATCTTTTCATTTACAACCTACAGAGGGAGCAACAGGAGATGGACTGCCAGCTTTTGAAGGCTCCCCAGAGGATACAGTCTACCAATTCCATTCTAGCCCACAGCATTCCAGAAAAGCTGAAATAGGATACAGAGCACTCCATCTCCACCAACAGTCACCACCACTCAGCAAATACTGGTACAATTGGCTTTTTATGGATAACATTTCCCAAAAGAGCTGGAGTTTAAAATTTCCTACAGCTAAGCCCACTGCGTATCTATTTCAATATATGACAGATCCAACTGAGGGTCTAACCAATAAAGTCTAAACCAACTGGTATTATATTAGAAGCCATTTATCAGTTGCATAGCTGACGGTGCTCATCTCATCCTGAAAATGAATGAATGAAAATACATCACTACAGGGTTGGCTAGCTAAATAAATACTATGGAGTTTGAAACTATTACCACCTTATTCATGCCTGTAATTAAATTTTGAGAGTTTATGTACCAGAAACCTTGAACAGAGTCCTAATAACCCCTAGAAGTCAGGTCTTTTAAAGTGAATGTGCAGATGTACTATGACTGGTCCCAAATCTGACCCAAAGGTCTTTGTGGTTTACTTTGAGGATGAAACTGATAAATTACTAGCCTTGATTCCTGAAAGATCTTTCTTTTATGTTCTGCACCGAATGTAATGTAGTTCATTTTCATTAGGGGAAAGCATAGAGCTTCAGGCAGAACATTCTACTGAGACGCTGTAAAAAATACATGTAGCACACACATTAGCGCATATATTGAGAGAACACACTTAGTATGAATATCCTTTCCTATAAATCAAGGGATTGGAAACTCTGAAGAGCTACATTAATTTTTTACCTTTAGAAAACTATACTGTTTTGAAGCCATTTATATGTATGACTAAAAGAAATGTGAAGTTAGGCAGCAATGATAATGTTACTTATTTCATAAATTTAGACAAATTATCTGACTCAATCCCCAAGAGCTTTGTATCTACTTTAAAATTATTTCCACTGTTATTCCCCCCAGATTGTGAGGCGTGAATACATAGATATTTCTAGCCATACAATCTACCCTTTTGGTAGCTGCTTGGATGATTCTGAGGGCTTTATAAGAACATTCAGGAAGGCATGAAGAATCCTGATTGCTAAGCATAAAAAGGAGAGTATGCATTATATGGGAAAAGATTATGAATTTTTATTACCCACTTCTCTGAGCTCCATTTTTCAAACATGTTTAGAGTCAGCATGGCTTAGTAGAAAGGACATTAGACCAGAAGCAGCAGGGCTAGACATTCCACCCCCAGCTCTTACAGGAGCATGTAGTACCTTAGAGTTTGAGCTAATGAACTTTCATATTTGGTTCAGGCTTAACACTTTATTTTTTTAAAGATTTTATTTTATTTATTCAACGGGGGGGGCAAGCAGAGGGAGAGGGAGAAGCAGGGTCCCCCGATGAGCAAGGAGCCCAAGGCGGGACTCAATCCCAGGACCCTGAGATCATGACCTCAGCCGAAGGCAGACGCTTAACCAACTGAGCCACCCAGGTGCCCCATCATTTTATTATTCCATTTTGCAGTTCTTTTCACAGCATATCATCTGCCTACCTACATATGTACCACTCTATCTTGTATCTCATTTTTTAAGAACTACTTCTCAAATAGAATTATTTTATGTTTACTTAGCATTACCAATTTCCAAAATCTAATGATATGCTGGGTAGTTTGGAAATGTGTGGTTAAAAAAAGACTCTTGGTTGCTGGCAAAAATATTTCCAAAATTGGAATATACTGTGTAATGAAAAAATGTGCCAAGTTGTGACAGTTATTTTAAGTATAACAAGTTGATGCTTACTGGGTAGAACAACTGGTTATAAAGTTAATAAGCTTATCACAGAGCAAAGAGGAAGGGTTTACACAGGATATACAGAAGGGTCAGAGACTGAATAAATCAACTAAAGAAATGATAGCACATTAGGAAAAAATTATTTTTTTTAGAGCTTATGGGTTTAACTGATTGAAAAGTAAATCTCTTATTATCCTTTCTCTTGTATTTTTTTCTTAAGACTTATTGTGCTGTGACTCACATACATTGATAGGATAAAAAGAGAAGAATATTTTATTTTTTCATCTATAGTATTTACTCCTACATTAAACATTCTAATTCTCATATCTCTACCTACCAAATTCTCTAAAAAAAACACTCCAATAGAAAAAAATTGATAGAATAATTATGGAAACAGGAGGCATATGCAACAGAAGGGGATTATTTGTAGTATTTTTCTTTAGTTTCCCCACTTAATTATTATTATTTTTTTGAGATCAGCATTCAGATAATTATCTTCAGATCTCTTCATGGTTTTTTTTTTTTGATATGTTAGAAACGTGGAGTAAAAGGGCTGAGGAAAGCAGCCAGTCGAGGGAAATGCTAAGTCTCTGAATATGAGCATAAAGGAAAATGCTCATAGCACTACTAATTGCTTGCACTCTGTAGTGAGAGGCTGTCAAAACAGCCATGTTATGAGCCCCAAGCTGAAGCAGCTGCGGCTCTTAGTGCACAGAACATTCGGCGTGCTCTATTCCCTATGGAAACACTTCCTATGTGGTCTTTTGGGAATCTTTGCTTTGATTTCCATTGGATGCATTCATAGTTTTCACTCCCTTCAATAAAACATGGCTAAAAGAGGCCATCCTTTCAGCTGTCTTCGGAAAGGACATCTTAAAATAGAACCTGGTTTAAGAAAAAAAGAAAAGAAAGGAACATTTACTAAACATTATTAGTAAGGAACAAACATTTATTGAATGTCTACCATGAGATAGAGTCTATGTTAAGCTCTGAAAATAGGTTATATTCAATAAAATTGTGAACATAATTTTTGGACATTAAACCAGAGAAACAGAAGGGAATTTGTAGATAACGTTATTAGAGTCCTGTCGCCCTTTTCTTTTTAGGGTTATTATCCATTAACAGAACTAATAAAATGGTTACAACATGCCAGGACCTTCACTTATGTTACCTCTTTAAGACATGTGTTAACTCTGTTTTGAGGTAGGGAAGTTCAGAAACCATAGTGCTAAATAAACAATTTGCTTCAGGTCACACTATGGCTGACAGATTCTCAGACGGCTTCCCATGATCAGCCCCTCTTGGAGTTCACACCTTAGTATAATCCCTTCACCTTGAGAGTGAGCAGAACCTGTGATTTTTTCTAACTAGTAGAATATGGAAAAAGTAGTGAAATGTTCCATCTGCACTTATATTACATTATGTAATACTCCATCTTGCTAGTGGATTTCTGCTAGACATTCACTTTGCTCGGTTCCTGAAGTAAGCAGCAATACTGGAAAAGCTCAAGTGTCAAGGAATGATGGGCAGCCTCTAGGAGTGGCCTCTGGTTAACAGTCACCAAAATTCTTAGTCCTACAACCAAAAGGAAATGATTTCTGTCAACAAACTGAGGGAGCCTGGAAGTGCATCCTTCCACAGATGAGCCTCTAGATGAGAATTTCACTCATTTCAATTTCATTTCAATTTCACCCAACACCTTGGCTCCAGCCTTATGAAACCATAAGTAAAGAATCCAGATAGGAAGATTCAAACTCCTGAATCACAGAATTTATGAAGTAATTAATAGATGTGCATTTTTTTAAGTTGTTGGTTGTATGGATATGATATATAGCAATATATAACTAACACACATAGAATTCGAGATAGAGGCAGAATTCAAATCCAAGTATGCCTGACACTTAAACTAATTCTCTTTCTACAACACCAGTGTTCTGAAAATATGGGTTCCAGGATCCTTTTATAATAATCATATGGAAGTTTTATAAAAAATATTGTTTTGGGATTCCACAGCTGTCCTACTGAAACAGAATCTCTGGGATAAAGGCTGAGGATTTGCATTTTTTACAAACTCCTGAAGTGATGCTTATACATTTTAGCACTGTGAACGTTTCATTATACCTTGTTGTTTTTATAGCTGGAGTTATTTATTTCAATTACCTAGAATGAATTTAGGTCATAACATTCTTTTATCCTTCGAGAAAGGATTATTTTGGAAAGTTGATCATTCTAAGGTTTTTATTATAATATGACAAAATTATCAACTGACAGTAGGGAGAGAATCTGTCTTTTCAACTTAGTTTGCATAATTTCAGTTGCGTTATCATGCAAAAATAATACGTACTTATTTTATGGCTCAAAATAAAATGGAAAAAACATAGTATCTGTGAAACTCTTCATAGATTAAGAATTTGTGAACTAATCTTGACAGCTTTAAGAACTTTTCTTGTTTTAAACATTAGTAACCCTCTCATTTAAAAGGTCTCAAAGTACCGATTTTAAAGATTTTATTTGTTTATTTGAGAGTGAGAGAAAACACTGAGTGAGGAGGAGAGGGAGAAGCAGGCTCAATGTGGGGCTTGAACCCAGGACCCCAGGATCATGACCCTGAGCCGAAGGCAGATGCTTAACCCACTGAGCCACCCAGGTGCCCCTCAAAGTACCTATTTTAAATTGAATTCAACTATGAAAAGATCTTAATAACAGCCAGGAATTATGGGAGTCATATAAAGAAACATATCTGAAATATTTGCAAACCCCAAATAACCCAGACCCACATTGAAAATTGGTGATTACCAAGTGATTCAAGAAGTCTCCTTACTTTTCAGAGATGGCTGCATAAATTTCAAGTACAGATTCAAAGTTGCCAAATTGTTTCCTCCTGAAGCTCAATTTAAAGTTTTTGACAGACAAGAACTGTATCTATAGAATTCTCCACTGCATGTACCCGGTGGCTAGCAAGGTGCTTGATACACTAATGAATATTTTCTAATGACTGACTAATGTATAGCAGGAAAGCCTATCGGTCTTCAGCTTTTTTTAAGACTTGATCCTTTAAGACAGAACTTCTTAACCTGAGTTACAGGTATATCAATATAGAGACCTCCTTAGTGCTGCTTGACAGGGCCTAGGGTAGCTAGAGCATCCAAGTTGGTTTCTACTAGATATATGTAGCATTGCCTATTTACCTCATTTTGCCTATTATTATTATGTTTGCCATGACTTTAAACAGATTTGGAGAGTTCTACATTAGGGTTTATATGACACAAAGGCTACACAAATAAACTTTAACTAAACTTGTATTTTAATTTATGAGAAATATGAGAATCTCACTGTTTTAACTTTGTTTATCTGACTCCTCAATATGACAGGCAGGTTTCCCAGAAACTGCCAGAAATGCCTTTGCATAACTAAATAGATAAAATCATCCCACTTCCTATGATCTGCAGCAAACTAAATGTGTGTTACATAGTAAGGAATTCAGGTACTAAGGCTATTACATCATAATGTGGTAGTCCTTAAAGAGTCCTTATTTCTTGTCTTATAAAGTGTTAAACTTAGATTAAAAGAGTGAAGAGTCATATGCAGGCCAAGAACCCACTTTTCAAATCCTCTTCCAATGCTCATTCTTTAATACTTGTTTCAAATTTTAAGCAATAAGCTTCAATGACGTTTGGAAGTATAGGTGAGACATGGCAGGATAGTGTTAGCCACAGAGGAAACACAGAAAAACAAGTTCCTCAGTACAGATCATCCTTGACTTATGTATGATGGGGTTACATCCCAATAAACCCACTGTAAGTTGAAAATACTGTAAGTTGAAAATGCATTTAGTACACCTAGCCTACCAAACATTGTAACTTAGACTAGCCTATCTTAACTGAACTCAGAACACTTACATTAGTTTACAGTTGGGCAAAATAATCTAACATGAAGCCTATTTTATAATGAAGTGTTGACGGCCTTATAGAATCTATTGAATACTGTACTGATTGTGAAAAACAGAATGGTTGTGAGTGTACTGGTTGTTTAGCTTTGTGACCATGTGGCCGACATGACTGCCCAGCATCACTAGAGAGTATCATACCACATATTGATGGCCCAGGAAAAGATCAAAATTCAATTTTGAGGTATGGTTTCTACTGAATGCATATCACTTTTGCAACATCATAAAATTGAAAAATCGTAAGTTGATCCATCATAAATTGGTGACCATCTGAATGAAGAAATTCCCCAGATGGCAAGGGAGATATACACAGAAAAAAATAGAAAACTATAAGCAAAGAGGACTTTAATGCATCAAATAGATCCTCTTTAAAATCTCTTGGGTGAATGTCAACTATGTTTTCTATGTTTCTGTTTCTATTGTGTTTTTCTGTCTTTCCCTCTCTCTTTCTGTCTCTCTACACCACAAACACACCATCTCCCTTATGGTAGGATAGTTACTATTCCTTTAGTTTTGGGCACATAGGAAGACAGCAGTTCCTGGTCGCTCTTGAAATTAGAGATGGCCAAGTGACATGTTTTGAGCAATAAGGTGAGAGCAGGCATAATGTGTTCTTCTCAGATGAAAGTAGTTAATTGCCAGAACTGAGATCTCCAGCAATCTTTCTTCTAGCACCAGTGATCATAGCACAAATTGATGTGAAAATGCTCTTAAGTCAAAGCAGCCTAGAATACTGAGCCAACACATGGAGAAAAGTTGACCTGAACTTTTATTCAGATGCAGAGAGTACTGAATATGATCAACTACCTTTTTATGGATAGTTGAGTAGCTAATTATTTGGTGTTGTTTGTTACTAGGACACACCTAGTCCATTTTCGCTAAAGCATCTCCTGAGGACAGATATTAATCCTCAGACAGAGTTGAATCTTAACTTAGAAGGCCATGGTGAAACTGTCCTATAATTTTCAATGCTGAGTTTATCTCCCAATGAGAAAGGACTGAATTTTATTCAGGGCGGGCCTCTTTTTTCACTGATTCCATCCCCTTCTGGCCTCACCCTCCACATACTCTCAATTTATGTCTCCTTAGGTGGATTCAGACTAAGATAATTGAAGTTTTCCCTCCAGTCTTATTAAGATATAATTCACACACAACATTGTATAACTTTAATATGTACAATGTGTTGATTTGATATTATGAATTGCAAAATGATTATTACCATAGTATT
The DNA here is from genome assembly GCF_054177405.1 of Leptonychotes weddellii. NCBI lineage: Eukaryota > Metazoa > Chordata > Mammalia > Carnivora > Phocidae > Leptonychotes > Leptonychotes weddellii. Next base: position 106,183,258 of record NC_138370.1, read on the forward strand.
AGCAATGGCCTCATCCCATGACATAGCTACTGTCTCCTTTTTGTGGTAAGAACATTTGAGATCTACTCTCTTAGCACATTTAATAATATGATATAGTATTATTAGCTATAATCACCATGCTGTACATTACATCCCCAAACTTGTTAATCTTATAGCTGGTAATTTGTATGCTCTGAGCAATATCACCCTTTTCCTCCTACCCCAACCTGACAATTGAACGTTTTAATTTTAAATGGCTCTTCAGCTATGAAAATCTGGCTGATACTTTGAAATTACTCCTTGCTTAAGAGAGACCTATTTAGATCTTAGCATTCTGTGTAAATTTGACAGAATTAGACAAATAGTGGCTGTAAGCTAAAATGTACAAAATTTTAATATAGCACAGAGGAAGAAATCATTAATTCTGTCTCAATGTAGTAGAGAAAATTTTATAGAGATGGAATTTAAATATGGCATTTAAAGCAAGGGTAGAAAGGGAAATGGGTAGGTAAAAAATTATATATATGTAATAATTATTTTTATGTATAAATACATATATAAAACTATATATAACTATATACATATGTGCATGTGTATAATAACAAATGTACACCATATATATATATCTCATATATAGACACACACCCACACTTACACATAAATCTATATATTTAGATATACACATATATCTATATATTTACATATCTGCATACTTCTACCATGGAGAATTTAGAACACACAGTAACAGCAATTAGAAGCAATGAACCACCTGTACACTTAAGAATGACAAGACTTTTAAAGATAATAATGAGTGGAAAAAATAAGGAACAATATGATTTATACCACAAGCCATTATGGAAGAAATATGCACACAAAACAATATGCAATTTATGAGTACATATAATCAAAAGAATATATATAAATGCATTAGAATGTTTATCTGTGGCAGAGAAAGGGAATGGTAAATGGGCATAAAAAATAAAAATAAATAAATTGGACAAAAAGGAGGCCTTCTAAAGACAAGGAATAATGTACCATGAATTAAGATTTTGGTTTACTCAACCTTCAACTCCTAGGTCCCCATACCCTACAAAGATGTGGAGGGCATGTATTTTTTTTGGTAATGTCCAATGACATTTAGGAAAATACATCCAAGATTAGTTATGGAATGGGGTTAATTGAGAGATAGGCCATAGAGGGCTTAGAGAATAAGGGAAGATCAAGAAGAGTTTCCCATATTTAGGAGAACAAGAATAAACAGTAACTGGGTTTATTTGACAGATTTTTGTTGCACATAGGATTCACCAAAGGCTGAAATGCAGAAATCTGAACTACAGCTACCAGATTCTTTTTTTTTTTTTTTTAAGATTTTATTTATTTATTTGACAGAGAGAGACATAACGAGAGCAGAAACACAAGCAGGGGAGTGGGAGAGGGAGAAGCAGGCTTCCCGCAGAGCAGGGAGCCCGATGTGGGACTCGATCCCAGGACCCTGGGATCATGACCTGAGCTGAAGGCAGACGCTTAACGACTGAGCCACCCAGGCGCCCCAGCTACCAGATTCTTATCTTGGGCTAATCACTATATATACTTATGGAATTCTTGTCATATCTAAAAAGCAATGATTGATCTACCTGATGGTTAACAGTATAAGAACATAAGGAAGGTACATGATATGTTTGTGTGTGTGTGTGTGAAAAATAAATAAATTATTGGGCAGTTGAAGAAAAGCTGTGAATAGTAAGGGGTAAAGGAAGATTTTTCTCTAAATCTCTAAAATATGAGAAAACCTTGAAGGAGAAATGGAAAAAAATAAAATTAAATTGAAAATTGATATGGCTTTTGATCTGTATGACATCTTGCATTTATAATTTTAAATAGATTAAATTTGATTAACTTATGATTTCATATGTTAAGTTTAATTTAGAAATATATGATATCCTAACTTCACTGGAAGTATGTGTCTAGTGCATACATACTTCAAATTTTCTATCCAATTTCAAAGTATTTATTGAAACACTAAACCATAGTATGTTAATAGAGAACAGTATTTTAGTATGGCATAAAACTTTAATAGCACTAGAACATAAATAAAAGCTAATTTTACTTCTTTTTCTGATAAAAAGAGACACCGGGTTTTCTTTTTTTGTATTTTTAAAACTATTTTAGGGGCACCTGGGTGGTTCAGTTTGTTGAGTGTCCAACTCTTGATTTGAGCTCAGGTCATGATCTCAGGGTCATAAAACTGAGCTCCTCATAGGGCTTCACACTCAGTGGGGAATCTGCTTGAGACTTGCTCTCCCTCTGCCCCTCCCCACTGCTCACATGCTCTCTCTCTCAATAAATAAATAAAAATAAAATCTTATAAAAAACATTTTTATTGGGTTTTGGAAGGAATTCATTTCAAATTTATATGCTGTAAATGCAAAATTTATTGCAGTATAGGCCTACCTCAAGAAACAAGAAAAGTCTCAAATATACAACCTAACCTTACACCTAAAGAAGCTAGAAATGGAACAGCAAATAAAGCCTAAAGCCAACAGAAGAAGGGAAATAATAAAGATTAGAGCAGAGATAAATGATATAGAAACAAACAAACAAACAAACAGAAAAACAGTAGAATTGGATTAACGAAACTCAGAACTGGTTCTTCTAAAGAATTAATAAAATTGATAAACCCTAGCCAGACTTAATAAAAAGAAAAGAGAAAGGACCCAAATAGGTAAAATCATGAATGATAGAGGAGAGACCACAACCAACACCACAGAAATACAAACAATTATAAGAGAATACTATGAAAAATTATATGCCAAAAAAACTGGGCCACCTGGAAGAAATTGACAAATTCCTAGAAACAAACTACCAAAACTGAAACAGGAAGAAACAGAAAATTTGAGCAGACCCATAACCAGCAAAGAAATTGCATCAGTAATCAAAATCTCCCAACAAACAAAAGTCCTGGGCCACATAGCTTCCCAGGGGAATTCTCCCAGACATTTAAAGAAGAGTTAATACCTATTCTTCTCAAACTGTTCCAAAAAATAGAAATGGAAGGAAACTTCCAGACTCATTCTCCAAAGACAGCATTACCTTGATTCCAAAACCAGACAAAGACTCCACTAAAAAGGAGAATTACAGGCCGATATCCCTGATGAACATGTATACAAAAATTCTCAATAAAATACTAGCAAATCAAATTCAAGAGTACATTAAAAGAATTATTTACCATGATCAACTGAAATTTATTCCTGGGCCACAGGGGTGGTTCAATATTTGCAAATCAATCAAAGTGATACACCATAATTTTTTTAAAAAGATTTTAGTTATTTATTTGAGAAAGAAAGAGAGAGCATGAGCAGGGGGAATGGCAGAGGGACAAGCAGACTCCTCACTCATGAGCGTGGAGCTTGACACAGGCTCCATCCCAGGACTCTGAGATCATGACCTGACCTGAAGTCAGACACTTAACCAACTGAGCCACCCAGGCACCCTACGATACACCATATTAATAAAAGAAAGGATAAAAACCATATGATCTTGTCAATAGATGCAGAAAAAAACATTTGACAAAATACAGCATCCTTTCCTGATAAAAACCCTCAACAAAGTAAGGATAGATGGAATATAGCTCAACATCATAAAGGCCATATATGAAAGACCCACAACTAATACCATCCTCAGTGGGGAAAAACTAAGAGTCTTTCCCCTATGGTCAAGAACAAGACAAAGATGTCCATTCTCACTATTACTATTTAACATAGTACTGGAAGTCTTAGTCTCAACAGACAACAAAAAGAAATAAAAGGCATCCAAATTGGCAAAGAAGAAGCCAAACTTTTACTATTTGCAGATGACATGATAGTCTATGTAGAAAACCCTAAATACTCCACTAAAAATTGCTAGAACTCATACATGAATTCAGAAAAACTGCAGGATATGAAATCAATGTATCGAAACCTGTTGTATTTCTATACACCAATAACTAAGCAGCAGAAAAAGAAATCAAAGAATCGATTCCATTTGCAATTGCATCCAAAACTATAAGATACTTAGGAATAAATATAACTAAAGAAGTAAAAGATCTATACCTGAAAACTATAGAATACTTATGAAAGAAATTAAAGAGGACACAAAGAAATGGAAAAGCATTGCATGCTCATGGATTGGAAGAACAAACATTGTTAAAATGTCTCTACTATCCAGAGCAATCTACACATTTAATGCAATCCCCATCAAAATACCAATAGCATTTTTCACAGAGCTAGAACAAACAATCCTGAAATTTGTATGGAAGCACAAAAGACCCTGAATAGCCAAAGCAATTCTGAAAAAGAAAAACAAAACTGGAGGTATCATGATTCTGGATTTCAAGTTGTATTACAAAGCTGTAATCATCAAGACACTATGGTACTGGCACAAAAACAGACACATAGATCAATGGAGCAAAATAGAAAACCCAGAGATGGACTCTCAACTCTATGGTCAACTAATCTTCAACAAAGTAGGAAAGAAAATCCAATGGGGGAAAAAAACAGTCTCTTCAACAAATGGTGTTGGGAAAACTGGACATCAACATGCAGAAGAATGAAACTGGACCACTTTATTACACCATACACAAAAACAAATTCAAAATGGATGAAAGACTTTAATGTGAAACAGGAGCCATCAAAATCCTAGAGGAGAACACAGGTAGAAACCTCTTTGATCTCGGCCACAGCAACTTCTCATCACCCATAAGCAAGGGAAACAAAAGCAAAAATGAACTATTGAGATTTCATCAAGATAAAAACTTCTGCACAGCAAAGGAAACAATCAACAAAACTAAAAGGCAGCCTACAGAATGGGAGAAGATATCTGCAAATGACATATCTGATAAAGCATCAGTATCCAAAATCTACAAAGAACTTATCAAACTCAACACCCAAAAGACAAATAACCCTTAAGAAATGGGCAGAAGACATGAATAGACACTTTCCAAAAAAAAAAAAAAAAAAGACATCCAGATGGCTAGCAGATACATCAAAAGATGCTCAACATCACTCATCATTAGGGAAATACAAATCAAAACCATAATGAGATACCATCTCACACCTGTCAGGATGGCTAAAATTAACAACACAAGAACCAACAGGTGTTGGTGAGGATGCAGAGAAAGGGAACCCTCTTGCATTGTTAGTGGGAATGCAAACTGGTGCAGCCACTCTGAAGAACAGTATGGAAAGTCCTCAAAATGTTAAAAATAGACTATGATCCAGCAGTTGCATTACTAGGTATTTACCCAAAGGATACAGAAAGACAGATTCAAAGGGATACAGGCACCCTGATGTTTACAGCAGCATTATCAACAATAGTCAAACTATGGAGAGAGCCCTAATGTTCATCGCCTGATGAATGGATAAAGGAGATGTGGTGTGTGTGTGTGTGTGTGCGTGTGTGTGTAGTGGAATACTGTTCAGCCATCAAAAAGAATGAAATCTTGCCATTTGCAATGATGTGGATGGAACTAGAGTGTAGTATGCTAAGTGAAATAAGTGAAATAAGTCAGTCAGAGAAAGACAAATACCATATGATCTCACTCATATGTGGAATTTAAGAAAGAAAACAGATGAACATATGGGAAAGGGGAAAAGGAAAAAAAAAGGAGAGAGGGAAACAAGCCATAAGTGTCTCTTAATGATAGAGAACAAACTTAGGGTTGATGGAGGGAGATGGACAGGGGATGGGCTAGATGGGTGATGGTTATTAAGGAGGGCACTTGTTATGATGAGCACTGGGTATTGTATATAAATGATGAATCACTGAATTCTACTCCAGAAACCAATATTGCACTCTACATTAACTACCTAAAATTTAAATTTAAAAAATTGTATTTTGTAAGTGCTATAAATTTTGTCTTTCTTCAAGAAAAGAGAAGCCAAAGTCAAAATAGAAGATATATATTATTTCTATACTAAATCAAGGAAAATCTCGTTACTATTTCTTTTGAAGATTTGCAATTTAAAGTAATGCAATATTTCTATGAAATTTTATTACTAATATAAATTATGCCTAAATTTCACATATGATATAAGTGCATTTGAATCTGTTACATAGGACTGGAAAAAAAAGATTATTTTTTTTGAGAGAAATATTCCACCCTTCCTTTTAAATCCCACCTGCACACAAAAATAGGTATGATTTACTTGCTCACAAATTTCAAGGTCTACATTACCTGAGTAATCATAATAAAAAAAATAAAGAACACTTAATGAACTAGGCACTTATTACATTCTAGGCAGAGTTCAAAGCAGTTGACACATGCCAAGTCATTTAATTTTTACCACAACCCTATGAGATACTTACTAGGAGGAAGAAATTGAGCATGCAGAATTGAAGGCTCTTGCCTAAGGTCAGAAAAAGAGTAACCCAACTGAGCTTCAATCATGTGGTCTGGATCCAGAATTTATGTTCTTAACCACTTGCTATCTTTTTTCCTCAGTGTGGCATTCATGACTCTTATCATCTGGTAGGAGGAAACCTTTCTAGAATCATTGCATATTACTCTGATATATACATTCAACTTCCTAGCCCATTTCTCAAATCTATACCATGTGTTCCTGTTCCCATGATTGTTTATGCTGTCCTTCCTTATTTAATGCCCATCCTTTTTTAAAATAGCCATGTGAAAGGTTAATGTCTCTGACTTTTTCCCCTGGTCCTACCAACCAAAGTGGATTCTTCCTTCCCTCTTTCTTGTCCCTCTAATCATCTAGCACTTAGCTTAAACCACTCATAGGTCTCTGTCCACTTACTGCTTTCTATTTTGTCTTGAGGTTATGTGCACACATTTTTATATCCCTAAACAATCTTCCAGTACATGAAAACAGAGCTGTTTAATTTTAATCACTATATCCAGGCTTATCTTTGAAAGCATCTCTTGGTAGAATATATTAATAAGTGAATATATAGTTCATTTAAATGGAAAAAGAGATAAAAAACAATAAAAATGAATCAATCTTGGAGAACTAATTGATGTGTTCATTTTTGGGCAGTACATTATCAGTTTTTTCAGACTATTAAGACTTTTATAAGTAAATTCTAAGTGACGGTTAAGAACTCATTTCCTCATGAAGTGAAAAATTTACTTTCACATTATAAGGTTCAGAGTCAAAGATATGTAAAAATAAGATATAATGTCCAAATCCTTCATAAAAATTTATGAGAATGTAATATGTATAGCTAACAAAATGTGATTTTTAAGTTTAGACAAAACATCTTGGTAGTATTTCTCCTAAATATAGTCTAGGTGACTTGAGCATAGAAGATATGAGTTTCTCTGTATACTTAACTCAATTTTATTGTGCAAATCCCTAGAAGTTAATTTGTATATTCTAGGTGAGTAAAAAAAAAAGAGAGAGAGAATACATAAATGTGTGAACAAATTAAAGAATGATTAAAGAACTTTAAACTTCAAGAAATAACTAGAGTACATAAGTTTGTTTAAACTTTTACCCTAGAAAGAACAATTTTTTTTTTTTTTTTTTTGGTTAGAGAGCAAAGAAAGTTTATACTCATTAAAAGGATTTTAGGCTCTTCCTGTTATTCCAAATTGTTATCATTAATGGAGATTGAGACAATGTCTATGCCAAGAACAACATACTAAACCACCAGGTAAATATATCAACTGAGACTTGAAGTCAGGTCATCAGATTGTGGTAAAAAAGCTAGCACTGTGAAAAAAACCTAGACAAAATTTGCATTTTTTGGGGGATGTGGAATTAGGGAACATACCTCCAGTCTTTCATTTATTGGATATTATCCAGCACTGGATATTTTCTGAACTTTCCATTTCAGCCATTTTCACATATAATAGTCTCATATTATAGTTTTCATGAGTATTTTCCTTATGACTAAATATTTAAGCAGTTTTTCATATGATTACTTTCTATTTTATACCTTTTCTTCCCCTAAACTAAATTGTTTAAGAGAGACAAATGGCTTGTCTCTTCTTTTTTATTAAACTGTAGGATGTACCAAAAAAAATGTAGGATGTCTTCTGATATTTTTGATGTATGTGTTTTTTTTTCCTGATATATGTATGGCAAATATCTTCCTCATTTCTTTAGTTTGTTCTTCATACTTTGATGTATCCTTGACGAACAAGTTGCTAATCTCATTATCATCTAATTTATCGTTTTTAAGAGGTAATACTTTTGAGCCCCATGGAAGAGTGCTTTGCTTACTGTAATATCATGAGTATGTTTTCCTGTGCTTTTCCCCCCTAAAATCCTCATTTTTCACCATTAACATTTAGATTTGCAATCTGTATAAAACTGATTTTTAGGAAAGATGTGAGATTTTTAGGAACGGTATAAGATTGGTGGGGGAGGCACTAAGTATATTTTTTTCTTATGAATATCCAATTGATCCAGCATCATTTATTGAAAAGATCATCCTTTCTACACTGCATTTGTGATTCACATCTGTCAAAAATCAGTACCCTATGTATGGATCTCTTTCTGGACTCTGTATATAACTCTAATACACAGCTAGTTACATTGTAAATTTGTACAGCCATTTTGGAAAGCTGCTTGGATATATCTGTTAAGCTAGCAATTAGGCATATGATTCAGCAGTTCTATTCCTAGGTGTATGTTCAAAATAAATGCATGCAAAAGTTCACCAAAAGACATATACCTGAATGTTCAGAGAAAAATTATTAGTAATAACTAAACACTGAAAACTACCATATTGTTCATGAATGTTGTAATGTATAATTATGGTATCTCATACAATGAAATATAATGAATAATAAAAATGAATCAACTGTAACTATGTACAATAACATGGATGAATTTCACAAAGTTCAAGGAAAAAAGCCAGCAAGAAAGTGGGAGAATGAATCCTTATACAATAAGGTTTCACTACAGATACAACTAATCTATAATGCTAGAAGTAAGGATATTGTTAACCATTGGGTATAGTAGTGTAGGAAAAGAGGGAGTCTTCTAGGCTGCTGGTAAGGCTTTATTTCTTGAACTGGATGGTGTATTCAATTTGTGAATGATTATTGGATGGTATGTGTATGTGAACTTTTAAGTGGATGTTACATTTTAATAAATGATTTTTAATAGGAAAAATATTTAAATAATTTACAGTTAAAGAATAAATCTTTTTTTTAAAGATTTTATTTATTTATTTGACAGAGAGAGACACAGCGAGAGAGGGAACACAAGCAGGGGGAGTGGGAGAGGGAGAAGCAGGCTTCCCACTGAGCAGGGAACCCTATGCAGGGCTCGATGCGAGGCCGATCCCAGGACGCTGGGATCATGACCTGAGCCAAAGGGATGCTTAACGACTGAGCCACCCAGGCATCCCTAAAGAATAAATCTTAATAAAACTTAGGAAATATTTAGAACAAACCTAAAACTTGTGGGATGCAGTTAAAGCTCTGCTCAGAGGGAATTTTGTGACAGTTTTACATACTTATGTTAGGGGGAAAAAAAACCCTGAATTCATTAAAATAAGCAGACAATTTAATATTTAAAAGAATAGAGCAACAGAATAAGTGTAAAGAAAGTAGAAAGGAGGAAAGATAGAACAGAGACCATTAACATAGAAAACATAGAATGAATTAAAGAATCCAATAGTTGCAGGTTTTTATTTTAAATGAATAAAATTGAAAAATTTGCAAGGGTGATCAAAAGAAAAAGAAAGTTCTACACATAAAAATATTAAATAACTTCTGGAGTGAGAAATAATACATAAACACTGAAGATATTAAAAAGATAATAAAAATATGAGAAACTTGATGATAAATTTGAAAAGTTAGGTTAAATAAGCAAGGGTATTGAAAAATAATTTGGCAAAATAGGATTCAATTCAAGTAGGAAGCAGTTACTTAGAAACAAAGATATGCTCCAGCTTGAGATCAGAAGGTACAGAAGAAAATAATGATAAGTGAGGCTAAAAAGAAAAAAAAAAGGAATTAATTGAAAGTCTGCCAGATGAATATCTATATAAATTGGCACCTTCTAACCCATCTCTACTCTTTCACCCCATCCCATGTTCCTGTCTTTTAACCCCAGGTAAACACCTAAACAGCTAATCATATAGTAAAAAAAAAGCAAAACCAACAATAAGTAAGACATAGAAAGAACTGCTTGTGGAAAATTTAGAGTTCTGGCTTCCAGAGCAAAGTCATGTCTGTTCCTGGTTTCTCCAACCACTCATTTCTTAATCAAAATTAATAGTTAAGCCATTGTCAACTGACACAGAATTACCTGTCACATTTATGCCAGAGACATAGCTGAAAACAGACTTAGGCCAGTAGGAGTGAGGGAAATTTACATATGTAGGAGTGAAGGAAAATCACAACAGCTATCTGAAAAAAAATCAACCTACAACAATCAAAAGCTTGAAATAGACCACAATAAATGAAAATTAGAACTGACTCTGGAGGAAAGAGAACACAAAATAATTTAAAACAATATCACTAACCCTAGCAGTAATAATAACAACCAACTCTTTTAATTCTTAAGGCCCCCTTCTTAGAAAGAAGTACTTTATTCATGTACTAATTTGGGGCACAAGCCTTATAGTCACCCTAACCTACTTTTTCTCTCATACTTACCATCTGATTCATCAGTAAGTTTTATCAACTCTATCTTGAAAATATACTCAGAGTTCAGTTACTTCTCATGAGCTCCAGAATTGACTACCCTAGCCAAGTTACCATCATCTCATCAATGAGCTATTTAATTGGCCCTCTAGCTTGTCTCCTTGCTTCTATGTCCCACTGCCCTTGCACCTCCACCATCATTTACTGTTTCTCCTTGTAAATGTCGCTGTAATCTTGCATGTCACCCTCAAAATTCTCCAATGTTTACTCATATATTAGAATAAAATCTAAATTCCACACATGCTTCATCAGGTCTTATACATTTTAGCAATGGCTACTTTGTAAAAATTTCATTGCCCCCAAATATTCTTCCACTCCTTCACATAAATCCCACCAGACTAATCTCTCTACTTCTTGAAATGCAAAATATGCTTTAAATTAAGAATCCATATTAAAAAAAAATAAAACAAAACCCACAAGATTTAAATAAGTTAGAATGTAAAAGCTACCAATCCTCTCAATATAAAACTAAAGATTTAGTTGATAGAAATCAATGACTATATGTAGATGATGCACAATATCCATTCTATTTAAACAAATGTTATCATTCCTAACAAATACCATTTGTAGGAGCAAACTACTATACTAAGACAGGAAAATAATTTTACATGAAATTACATTTATTGTCTATCTGTATGCAATGTTTTCTATATATACACTGCATTATACTTTGGTATTTTTTATTTTTAATGAAAATTGAATGCACTTCTAAAAGGCTTAAAAACATGTACAACTTCATGTTTTATCTCTTTTATCGTGTGGTCATTTCTGAAGGAGAACATAAACATGGGTGATTTTTTTGTGTGATTTTTGTTCATTCATGCTTCCTAAATCTCCCAGTCTAGTGTTAAATTACTGACAATAACACAGTGCACTTTCAGAATAGTTATATTTCTATGAAAACGTTTTTAAAAATCATACAATTGCCTACATACATATGCACACACAAATGCATTCAAGAAACTCATATACATAAACTCCTTTTCCAAATAAAGATGTTATGACAGGGACGCCTGGGTGGCTCAGTTGGTTAAGCGACTGCCTTCAGCTCAGGTCATGATCCTGGAGTCCCGGGATCGAGTCCCGTGTCGGGCTCCCTGCTCAGCGAGGAGCCTGCTTCTCCCTCTGACCCTCCCCGCTCTCATGTACTCTATCTCTCTCTCAAACAAATAAATAAAAATCTTAAAAAAAAAAAAGAAAGATGTTATGACAACATGTTATGACATTTACCCAGTAAGATTTTAGAATTGCTATGGACTAGTGACTATAGCACACCTCATTCCTTCCCTCCTTGGGTGCCACTGACTCTTAGAGTTAATCTGCCTCTGTCCCCCCTTTCCCCCTTTGTAAATTACATGTATGGGGTCAGATAGTTTAGTTGTTAGTTCTTGGCTTTCCATATAAAGAGCTGGGTATTATAAAAACTGTATTGTAAGAGCCACATCAAGACTCGATACAGATCATGAGATCTTATACTTTGAACACAATGTCATAACTGGATCAGAATTTTGAGTGTCTTGAAATGGGATAAATGTAAACAATTGTGGTCAGGAAGTAGACTGTGGAATATCATTTACAAAAATAGTTGCAATTAATCTTTTTTTTTTTTTAAATTATAACCATACGCTATTTGTGATACAACTTTACAGGTCATACATCAAGCAGTAGCATTTACTTCTTGTCCCTTGAATCTAGGCTGCACTTGTAATACATGTTGACCAACAGAGTGCAACAGAAATCATAGTGTATGAATTCTAAGCCTTGCTTGCTTCTGTTCTCCTTGTGGAACTCTGAGACTGCTATGTGAATAAGATCAGCTAATATGCAGAATAAGGAGAGTCATGTGGCCTAATTTATCTTATTTTCAACTACTGAGAGCTAATCTTCTGACTAATGAGTGAGGCAATAAAACACCAGCCAGCAGACCTTAGATGTATAAGCAAGCCAAGTATCCTAGATTAGAACAACAGAGCTTATCTGTGTACTCATGAATAAGAATAAGTGACTATTTTTTTAATCCACTAAATCTAGGGAATGTGGGCTGTACAACAACAGTTAACTAATATATTGGTTTAAGGGTATTTGCAATGAAAAAAATCACAGTAGTGGAGAATCTGAAAATTTGGAATAAAGAAAAAGTTACAGAGAATCACACTACTACTGAAAATAGAAGCAAAAGACTTCAGAGAATAGTAATGAATAAGAGCTGAATTCACTAGTCAAATGGTGAGTGACACCAAGCAAATATGATTCAGGATTCTATAGTCTCAGTTCTATTATTTCTATTATGAAAAATAATTTCAGTATCTAAAGCAGGATAAGAAACTATTATTTGTATACATTATAAACATTGGATGAATGAAGCTATAAAAATAATTAAGCAATGCTTTTGTTTTAGCCTACAAACTTCTCATATCCTTCTTATCCTACCCTGATTGGTCTTGAACGAGTGACAGTTAATATAAATGATGGCTGCACTTACAATAATATTTATTTTCCATAATATGTTTTTTCATCTCAAATTAATTCAAGATAAGAATTTTCTGATTAGATGAACTCACAAGTGTAGGTAGTGTGCTACACGAGGGGCAAGTCTTTTCGCTAACACCACAAGAGTCTCTGGCCCAATGAGTGGAGTTTGATAGTAATTCTTGCTATAAGTATAATTCAGATGTGTCAACTTTAAGGAGAAATCCTTTTTTAAATGGTCTGTGTTTTCTTTTCTCCATATTTCTTAACTGCTTGGGCCTCACACGTTACTGGGCCTTTTCGATTTTCAGAGCAACTTGATGAATCCTGCTATAAGGTCCTAAAAAGGGAACTCACTCAGTGGGTCTGATGTGGTGGATGCTGGCCAGGGAAGTTCTGCTCATGTGTGGCACCATTTCCCGAGAACACCCATGGGAGGTCATGCCTGATCTCTGCTTCTACAGAGATCCTGAAGAGATTGAAAAGGAAGAGCAGGCCGCTGCTGAAAAGGCTGTGACCAAGGAGGAATTTCAGGGTGAATGGACGGCTCCAGCTCCTGAGTTCACTGCTACTCAGCCTGAAGTCACAGACTGGTCTGAAGGCATGCAGGTGGCCTCGGTGCCTATTCAGCAGTTCCCTACTGAAGACTGGAGCACCCAGCCAGCCACTGAAGACTGGTCTGCAGCTTCCACTGCTCAGGCCACTGAATGGGAGGAACAACCACTGAGTGGTCTTAAGCTGGTCTTCCACAAAGGCAAACAAAATGGAAATAGAAATTGAAAAGGTTGACAGAAAAGAAACAGTTTGTAAAAAAAAAAAAAGAATTTTCTGATTAGATATAGATAAATTGGATCAACTAGTTTATTCAGTGTAAAATAGAAGCTTGAAACATCTTGAGTATAACATTGACACATAACTAGGTATAACCCTGGTGAGCAAATGAACTAATTTTATCAACTGAAGGAAAATATACTATGAGTGAAGGAAAAGTAAAGAAATGTTTTGCAGAAATTGAAATAAACCACACGTACATGAAGAAAAAATATAGTAGAATAACCAAGAGATGATTTTCTATTTGGAATTGTATAATGTATAAATAGGTCTTGGCACCATCATGGTCAAATTATCAATACTGAGTTAAAGGTTATACAAACAGAAATGATAGCATTTCAAAGAATATCAGCAAAATGGGGAAATGCTAGATTTGCATCATAAAGGACACACACTTTGCTGGGCTTTGAACAGGACAGAAGAAATGCTTTTACAATGAAAAGTTGAAAGACACTCTTTCAATATGGGCAAAGTGATGTGGAAAATTGGAATAATTATCTGGATAATTTAGGCCAAAAATGCTAATGAGGTAAAAGAATTCTTTACAATCTGATTCATTTAGGTCAGCTGTCTACATTTATTAAATTAACTGGACAATTATTCAAGTCTCCATTTTTCCAAGCTTGAAAAGACTTTGGTATTGATTCCTTGTTTGCAGGCTAAAATAGAAGAACCATGGTGCATTATTGGTATTTTCATATTGGTTATAGATCATACTAATTTTTAAACTCACTATGCACTTACAGTTTAAAAAATTATTACATTATTCTTAAATATTTATACTGTTGTTAAAATAAGTTTGTTAACAAATTTCTGATTTAGTCTCTATTAAAGCAATGTCCTAGGCACAAAGCAAACTTAAATGGCTACAAACCAGTGGATAGTTTCATAAGTCTTATAAAGGCTTGAAAAATTATATGAGATGTAGCTTTGTGTGTTTCAAGTGACAATATGACTCTAGCATTTTGATTCAATTAAAGTAGTATTAATTCAATGATTAATTTTATTTTTCTACACAATCCAAATACTGACTTTTTTTCTTTTGACATTGTTATTTAGGGGTAAATGGAATATAATAGCATGTGACCTCTCCAGATTGTCTAAGAACGAAGCAGAAAACTAGAACAGTGTTCTAAAAGAATCACTTAATATGTTTCAATGTCAAGCATTTGTATCACAACCAAGAGGCATATATTTTATTTTCAACATTTGTGCACTGAAACTGGAAGATGAAAGATATGTCTTAAACACAAGCTCACAAAAATCCTTGGACTTGGAGAGTTCAGCCAGACTGCAAAAGTTCCTACCAAGTCTGTTCAGACAATTAACAAAGTAACATAAATACTTTCAAAGATTTTAAGATTTGACAGATATTGCAAAACAAATACATTCTTGAAGATATCATCTCAAAAGATCTTTCATCTAAGGTATGGCCCATGTAACTTATTATTAGAAGATGCATAAACAGGAAAAATCTATCTAATACTTGTAAATGAGCCCATAGAGCTGCATTTTGCAACCTTGGCAATACTGATAATTTGGGTCAGATAATTCTTTGTTGTGGGAGCCTGCCTTATGCATTATAAGATATTTAGTAGTTGGATGTCTGGTCTTTCCCCACTAAATGCTAGTTATTACCTTTTCGCCCAACTGCAACAACTAAAAATAACTGCAGATATTGATAAATGTCCCCTAGGGGGCAAAATCACCCTTGGCTGAGAATCCCTGCCATCAAGGGTACACCTGGCATTCTCCATGTCATTATACTAGCACACTCTACTAGCTCTTTCCCAGTCAAGTTAGAGCATATTGCTCTCAGAGGTTGCAGCTTTTCAGCTTTGTTCCAGCTGGAGGATAGATTTAGAGAGTGAAAGGGAAAATGTGGTTAACAGTGACTTTGCTATGAAGAAACTAACTTGAACATCCTACAGGCAAAGCATAGCCGATTAGCCCTTTAATTGTCTTAAGCCCTCAAGAGACTTCCCAAAGAAAACAAATGCAATGAACCCGGACTTGAGGGTTTACAGCCATTCTGTGTGAAGGAACCCCTCCTGCTTGGGAGATCTCTGGCCAAACTGGGAATGTTACATGTGCTAGGGCTGTGCAAACAGAGTGTCTTGCCACTCACACGTGGATTTTCTGCTCAAGATCAAAAGCCTGAGCTCTGGAATTCTTAAAAAGAAATCACCAGAGACCAGTGCTAAATCGGAACAGAGTCATTAGGCATGCCTGATTTCCCTGAATTTCTGTCATTCCCTGCTAGGACTGCGGCTTTTTCCAATAACACAAATCTTAAAAAAAAAAAAAAGCTGAACTGCTTAAGTGTTGCAGTGATAACTGGCCTGAAAGCCATCATTTGTTTCCCTGAAACCAGTGAAATAAATGCTTTTGGTTGAAAATATGCCAGTAAAGCAGGTGTTTTTTTATTTTGTTCTTTTCCTGTTAGAATGCGGACTGAAAATGCCTGTTAGTATAAAAACTATCTTTGTTGTTTAAGTTGCCCCTATCAAACAATATTAATATGGAGACTTTTTTTTTCTTTCTGATTAATTAGATAAATAGAAAATGATTTTAAAGTGTCTGACAGGGCGCCTGGGTGGCTCAGTCAGTTAAGCATCTGCCTTCGGCCCAGGTCATGACTCCAGGGTCCTGGGATTGAGCCCGAGTCAGGCTCCCTGATCAGTGCGGAGCCTGCTTCTCCCTCTCCCTTTGTCCCTCTCCCTGCTCGTTCTCTCTCTCTCTCTCTCAAATAAATAAAATCTTAAAAAAAGATAAATAAAGTGTCTGACATATGGAGGAAAAAAATACCTGAACAGGGTTTCTCAACCCCAGCACTGTTGACATTTTGGACTATATAACTGTTGTCGGGAGGCTGTCCCGTGAATTGTAGGATGCTCACCAGTATCCCTGGCCTCTACCCAGAAGATGTCAGAGCACTGCCACCCCTCACCCCCAAGACACAAACACTCTCAAATTGTGGCAAATGAAAATGACTCCAGACATTGCCAAATCTCTCTAACTGGAGCAAAATTGCTCAAGTTGAAAACCACTGATCTAGAAAAGTCCTGCTCTGAAATGATATCGGTGTCGTTTGGCATTTCAACAAGGCACTTAACAAACCCTTGTCATAAATAACCTTAGGCCACGAAGATTTTCTCCATTTTTTTCGAAGTGCTTTATAATTTTACATTTGGAGCTATGATCCATTTTGAATTAATTTTTATAGAAGATATGAAGTTAGGGTCCATTTTTTGGCATTTAGACATTGAATTATTCCATTTGTTGGAAGACTATCCTTTCTCCACTTTATTACCTTTACATGGGTGTCAAAAATCAATTGGTTATATTTGTGTGAATCCATTACTAAACTCTCTTCTGTTCCATGGATCTGTCTCTCTATAATAACACACTGCCAATAACAGAATATACAGTAAGTTTAAAAATTAGGCAATAAGAATCCTTAAGTTATATTCTTTTTCAAAACTGTTTTGACTATTTTATTTCTTTTGCCTTTTCATTCAATTGTAGAGTTAGCTTGCATATAACCAAAAATAAGTTATATATATGTAACAAGACATACATATCATTTATAATTGTGATTTATATATAACATGCTATATATACTACATAAATACTGTATAAGTACATAGGTGGGTGTGTATATATATATATTCATATGTATAAGTACATGTGGGTATGTGTGTGTACATATATGTGTGTATGTACATATATACTTGCAATAGTTCTAAAAAATAAATACCTAAATATAACTCCAAGAAAACACATATGGAATCTTTGTGAACAAAACTACAAAATAGTGATAAAAAAGATTAAAGAAGGCATAAATAAACAAAAAGATATGCAATGTACATGGATTGGATAATTCAATATAGCAAAGATATCAATTATCCCCAAATTGAACTATAACACTATTTCAATCAAATCCAAATCCAAGCAGGGTTGTTTGTCGTCTTTTCTTTTCTTTTTCTTTTTCTTTTTGATATACACAAGCTAATTCTAAAACTGAATAAAAAGGCAAAATTTACAAAACAATAAAAAGAATAAAGCTGAAGGAATTACACTACCCAATTCTAAGCCTTACTATAATAATATCACAATAACTCCAATACATATTCATTACCAGAATGTCCTATTAATATCCATAATATATAAAGAACTTATACAACTGAACACCAAAATTCCAAATAAGCTGATTAAAAATGGGTAAAAAACTTGAATAGGCACTTTTCCAAAGATGACATACAAATAGATGGCCAATAGACAGATGAAAAGATCCTCAACATTACTAATCATCAGGGAAATGCAAATCAAAACCACAATGACATATCATCTTATACCTGTCAGAACAGTTAGAATTAAAAACACAAGAAATAACAAGTATGATGGGGATGTGAAGAAAAAGGAACTCTTATGCACTGTTGGTAGGAATGCAAACTGGTACAGCCACTCTGGAAAACAGTATGAAGTTTCATCAAAAAATTAAAAGCAGAAATACCATATAATCCAGTAATTCCATTACTGGGTATTTACCTAAAGAAAATGAAAACACTGAATTCAAAAAGGTGTAAACACCCCTATGTTTATTGCAGCATTATTTATAACAGCCAATATATTGAAGCAACTCAAGTGCCCATTGATAGATGAATGGATAAATAAGATATGATATAGATGAGTCTATTTATCTATCATCTATTTATCTATCTCTATCTCTATCTATCTATCTATCTATCTATCTATCTATCTATCTATCCATCCAGTGGAATATTACTCAGCTATAAGAGATAACGGAGACATAAGTTTTCAACTCCTTCGAGTAAATACCAAAGAGTTCAATTGCTGGATTATATGATAAGAGTGTGTTAAATTTTGTGAAAAACTTCTAAACTGTCTTTAAAAATGGCTGTACCATTTTGCATTCCCACCAGCACTGAATAAGTGTTCCTATTATTCCACATTTTTGCCAGCATTTGGGACATCTCTGTATCTTCCACTCAATTTTGCTGTGAACATAAAACTGCTCTTAAAAAATAAAATAAAATAAAATAATGGAATTTTGCCATTTATGACAACACTAATGGACCTAGAGGGTATTATGCTAAGTGAAATAAGTAAAATAAGTCAGACAGGGAAAGACAATACCATCACATTTCACTTATATGTGGAATCTAAAAAATACAAACAAATGAACAAACAAACAAAAGGAGAAACAGACCTATAAATACAGAGAACAAACTAGTGGTTGCCAGAAGAGAGCAGGGTGGGAGAATAGGCAAAATGGGTGAAGGAGAGTAGAAGGGGCGAGTTTCCAGTTATGGGATGAATAAATCATGGGGATGAAAGGTATGGCATGGGGAATATAGTCAATGGCATTCTAATAGTGTTGTATGGTGATCTATGGTAGCTACACTGTGGTGAGCATAGCATAACGTATAAAGTTGCTGAATCACCATTTAGTCTACCTGAAACTAATGTAACATGATGTATCAACTATACTTCAGTAGAAAGAAAGAAAGAAAGAAAGAAAGAAAGAAAGAAAGAAAGAAAGAAAGAAAAGCGTTTACTCTAAACACTGCTTTGTCTGATTACTATATATTTTGATATGTCACTATTTTTAATTTTCTTCATTTAAAAATAATTTTTAATTTACCCTAAGACTTCTATTTTTAATCCACAGATTTTTTAAATCATTTAAAAATATCCAATAGATTTTTTTTTTTTGCAGCATTTCTCTCCCTCTCTTTGAAACTCTCTATTTTCTGAGATAAAACAATATCAATATTAGGCCAATTCATAATGCTACAATGTTCTCTACTAAGTGTTCAAGTGAAAGGAAGAGTCACATATCTCCCACTTTAAAAAAAAGCTGGAAATGATTAAGCTGAGAAAAGCATGTTGAAAGCCAGGATAGGCTGGAAGCTAGGTCTCTTGCACCAAATAGCCAACTTGTAAATGCAAAAGACAAGTTCTTGGAGGAAATTAAAAGTGCTACTCCAGTGAACACAAGAATGATAGGAATGATAAGTCTTAGTGCTATTATTACCCACAGTAAAACTTCATTCAGAATTGGAGTCAATCCTCTCATAAACTGCTGCTGCTTTATCAAATAAATTTGGTAATATTATAATATTCTAAATCCTTTGCTGTCATTTCAACAATCTTCACAGCATCTTCACCAGGAGTAGTTTCCATCTTGAGAAACTATTTTCTTTGCTCATTCATAAGAAGCAACTTCTCATCTGTTAAAGTTTTACTATGAGATTGCAGCAATTCAGTCATATCCTCAGGCTCCATCTGATTCCAGTTCTCTTGCTATTTCCACTACATGTGCAATTACTTCCTCCACTGAAGTCTTGAACCCCTCCAAGTCATCCATGAAGGTTGAAATCAACTTCTTCCAAACTTCTGTTAATGCTGGTATTTTGACCTCTTCCCATGAATCACTAATGTCCTTAATAGCATCTAGAATTATGAATACTTTCCAGAAGGTTTTCAATAGACTGTGCAGATCCATCAGAGGGAACACTATCTTTGGCAGCTATAGTCTTATGAAATATATTTCTTAAATAATTAAGACTTGAAAGTCAAAATAACTCCTTGATCCATAAGTGCAGAATGAATGTTGTTTTAGCAGGCATTAAAAACAAATTGAATCTCATTGATCTCATCGTACATATCCATCAGATCTCTTGGGTGACCAGGTGCATTGTCAATGAGAAGTGATATTTTGAAATGAATATTTTTTAAAAAAAAATTCTGAAAGGCAGGTCTCAATTGTGGGCTTAAAAATTTCAGTAAATCATGATGTAAACAGATGTGCTGTCATGCAGGCTTTGAGCACAGGCAGAGTAGATTTAGCACAATTCTTAAGGGCCCTAGGATTTTTGAAATGGTAAATTAGTATTGGTTTCAACTTAAAGTCACCAGCTGTATTAGCCCTTAACAAGAGAATCAGCCTATCCTTTAAAGTTCTGAAGCAGGACATTGACTTTCCTCTATGGCTATGAAAGTCCATGTAGATGGCATCATTTCCATTAGAAGTCTGTTTCACCTACATTGAAAATCTGTTGTTTAATGTAGCCATCTTCATGAATGATCTTAGCTAGATCTCCTGGATAATTTGCTCCATCTTCTACATCAATCAGTATTTGCTGCCTCACCCTGCACTTTGATATCACAGAGATGGCTTCTTTCCCTAAACTTCATGAACCAACCTCTGCTAGCTTCAAATTCTTCTGCAGCTTCTTCACCAATCTCAGACTTCACGGAATTGAAGGGCCTTGCCCTGAATTAGATTTTAGCTTATGCGAATGTTGGGGCTGGTTTGATCTATCCAGATCATTCAAACTTTCTGCATAATAGCAATAAAGTTGTTTCACTTTCTTTTTATTCATGTGTTCACTGATGTAGCACTTCTAATTTCCTTCAAGAACTTGTCTTTTGTATTTACAACTTTGGCTAGCTATTTAGTGCAAGAGACCTAACTTTTGGCCTATCTTGGCTTTTGATATATACCTTCCTCTTTAAGTTAATCATTTGGCCTATCTTGGCTTTTGATATATACCTTCTTCATTAAGTTAATCATTTCTGACTTTTGATTTAAAGTGGGAGATACGTGACTCTTCCTTTCACTAGAACACTTAAAGGCCATTTTAGGGTTATTAATTGGCCCAAATTCAATATTACTGCGTCTCAGGGAATAGGGAAGACTTGAGGAGAGGGAGAGAGATGGTAACATGGTTGGTTGGTGAAGGCACAACACACATTTATGGATTAAGTTTGCTGTCTTATATGGGCACTGTTCATGGGGTTCCAAAACAATTTTAACAGTAACATCAAAGGTAATTGATCATAGATCACCATAATAAATATAATAATAATGAAAACATCTGAAATATTGCAAGAATTACCAAAATATGACACAGAGACATGAAGTGAGGACATGCTATTGGAAAATGATGCCAATAGACTTACTTGACACAGGGTTGCCATAAACCTTCAATTTGTAAATATTGTAGTATCTGTGAAGTGCAATAAAGTGAAACACAATAAAACAAAGCACACTAACATGAGGTATGCCTCATGGTACATTATATGGGTTTTGACAGATATGTGATAACATGTGTTCTCCATTACAGTATCATACAGAATAGTTTCACTGCCCTAAAAATCCCCTCTGTTCTATGTATTCATTTTTTCCTCTCTCCCCTCAAATATCTGACAACTTCTGATTTTTATGATCTCCATAGTTTTGCCTTTTCCAGATTGTCATATAGTTGTAATCATACAGTAGGTAGCCTTTTTTTTTTTTAAGATTTATTTATTTGAGAGAGAGAAACAGAGCACAAGTGCAGGGTAGAGGGGCAAAGGGAGAGGGAGAGAAAGTCTCAAGCAGACACCATGCAGAACACAGGGCCTGACATGGGGCTCCACCTTATGACCCTGAAATGATGACCTGAGCCCAAACCAACTGCACTACCCAAGCCCCCCAGTAGCCTTTAAATATTGGTTTCTTCCAGTTATTAATACACATTCAAGTTTCCTCCATGTCTTTGTGTGGCTTGATAAGTCATTTATTTTTATTGCTGAGTAATACTCTTTTGTATGGATGCACCACAGTTTATTCACCCATTGAAGGATCTCTTGGTTACTTCTAAGTTGTAGCAACTATCAGTAAAGCTGCTATTCACATTCATTTGTAGATTTTTGTGTGGACATAAGTTTTCAACTCATTTGTGTAAACTCCAAGGAGTATGACTGTTGGATCACAAGATAAGAGTATGTTTAGTTTTGTAAAAGCAGCCAAACTCTCTTCCAAAGTGGCCGTATGATTTTGCTTTCCTACCATCAATTAATCAGAGTTCTGCTGCTCTACAACCTTGACATTATTTGGTGTTATCAATGTTTTGGATTTTCCTCATTTGAATAAGTGTGTAGTGGTTATCTTTTTGCTGTTTTAATTTGCAATTCCCTAATGACATATAATGTTGAACTTTTTTCATATGCTTCTTTGCCATCTGTCTATCTTTTTTGGTGAGATGTCTGTTCAGGTCTTTTATCCACATTTTAATTGTTTGTTTTCTTATTACTGAATTTTAAGAGTTCTTTGTGTATTCTGGCTACCAGTTTTTTTTTTTTTAAAGATTTTATTTATTTATTTGACAGAGAGAGACACAGTGAGAGAGGGAACACAAGCAGGGGGAGAGGGAGAGGGAGAAGCAGGCCTCCCGCCAAGCGGGAAGCCCGATGCAGGGCTCAATCCCAGGACCCTGGGATCATGACCTGAGCTGAAGGCAGACGCTTAACAACTGAGCCACCCAGGCACCCTGGCTACCAGTTCTTTATAAGATATGTATTTTGTGAACATTTTCTTCCAGTCTATGGCTTCTTATTTCATTCTTAACAGTGTGCTTTGCAGAAAAGAAGTTTATGATTTTAATGAAGTCTAAAAGTCTTCATCTAATAATTTAAACATACATGTCATCTCAGTGTTGGTAACAGTCTTTCCCCATTCAAGGAGAAATTTTCTCGGTTCTTCATATACTGAGTAATTTTGGATTATGGTCTACACATTTTGATGTTATAAGACTCTAAGTCTTGTTTATCACCTGTAGAGAATGTTGATATTTTTGTTTTGCAAACAACCAATAAAAAAGGGAAATAAAAGAAGGGACTTTTATGATACAAACAATTGTCCCAGTTGGATTCAGGCTGTAAGTTCAGACTAGCATCTCATGAGTTGCTATTCTAATATTGGTTTAGTTTTCAAACTATCATAGTACTATTCTAATCTGTTCCACACATTCAACACCAAGTCTGAAATTTGAGTGATGTTTTATCTTGAACTCAGTGTTCAAATACTATGTATGCTGCTTAGATGCAGATCCATTCATGTTCAGCTCAGAGATGAATTTATAAATAATTTCAGGTCAGTCTCCTGAGTTCAACCCTTAGCACCACTGCCCAGGCATATTCCAGTTTTCTGGGTCTCCCTTTTTCTTGTTCTTGAGACAAAAGTTGAGTCTCAATTTATGTCAATCTGCTGCACACTTCCTGCAACATTACCCACATTTGAGACTAAGAAGTGGGGAGTGGAAAGGGGGGAAAAAGTAAATCAGCATTTTCCTTATACTTTAAGGAGCCCAGCTCCATGGACAGTGAGGAAGACCCCCTTTCCAGAGATGTATGTTCTTGCTCACCATTGTAGTTCATGTTGTTACTGCTTCCTGGGACTACTTGGGTCCTAGAATACAAAGAACAGTGACAAGGAAAAGAAGGAGAAAAAACAAAACAAAACAAAACTGGTGACTTTCTTTACTCTCTGAGCATTAGGACATCTATTTGTTGCTCTACAAGCTAGACTAGTGGATTTTTCCCAGCCCTCTCTATGTACTGACTATTTCTTCCAGATTTCAGGCTGTATCAAATTGAGGCTGGGGATACCAGCAGGAACAATAATGGTAGATTCACTGATGGTTATATAATACTTTGATCAGTGCTCCTATTCCTCAAGCCTCATATCATTATTTGCTTTTTAAAGTCTTCAAATACCTTTCCCTTGCATTCTTTCCAGGTTCAACAGCTGCATTCAATGGATTATAATGGGCGGACTGTGTTCACTCCATCCTAAAAGTAGAATCTTTAGTCTTATTTTAAAGTACATATTACTGCATCTTAGTGGGTATTTTGTCAAATCACAGATTTTTACAATAGTTGAATGAGCTTTCCACCTCCTTTATCTTTAATGTATTGTAGAGAAGAGAAACAGAGAAGAACCTAATTTCTTTTGGTAAAGGACAGATGATTTTATAAATTTCTGCACATCTTTGTAAACTAAAGTTTAGATATTTAGCAGGATCCCTCTACATATATTGAGGTGAGTTTGAATGTGATTGGCAACTTCTGCCAAAATCATAGCCATTTTGGCTAGTTTTCTGAGAAAGCTGATGATTTCGTACGTGTACTATACGCTCAAGTGCTGGGATAGGCATTTTCACATATTATCACTCACTCAATTTAATATAATCCTGCAATGAATTTTGAATGTACTTACTATTTTCATTTATACAAACAGGAAAAAAAGGATCTGAAAATTAAGAAATTTGTCTTGAGTTACAGTCTGAAAATGACAGCTTTGGCTTTTTTTAGATCTTTCTCACTCAGACTCCAAAAGCATGTGATATAGCAAATATTATTTGATTATTTGAAAATTCTATTCAAACAAGGAGGAAAATTATGAAAACACAAATAAGAAAGGACTAAAAAGAAAATAAACAGTGAATTGGAGTTTAACATAAAAAAGGACCAAAATAATAGGTAATTACTACCTTTTTCAAGATTTACCATCTGTCAAGAGTCATTTAGTATTTTCTAAGTATTTCTCTAGAAGGTAGTTAACGTTATACAACACTGGAGTTTTAACATATTACTCACAAGATTTACAAATAATAATTATAGAAATAACCACTCAGAAGTTCTTAAATTCGAAAATATATTAAAAATATATACTTTAAAAATGTTAAAATTATATACATTCATTATTTAGCATAGGTAAAGAGACAGACCCTGGACTCACAGACAGATGGGTATACAGAAAGATAAACTATTTAGATAACCCAAACCTACCCCATTCAAATATATTTATTCAGTACATAAATTGAGGTGATATAGCCGAGGAAAAATAATCTTTTTCCTATCTTAGGGTCTTTCACTGAGGTCCTGCAAATTAGACTAACAAAAGACAGATTAATAAGAGAAAAACAGAAGTTTATTAACACATCCATCACAAATATACATGGGAGCAGTTAATAATGAGTAATTCAAAGCAGTGGTTAGAGCTTGGGTTTATATAACATTTTAACAAAAGAAAAAGACAAAGGAAATGGACTTTGAACTTATAGGGGCAGCAAATTGTGGGAAGGCAAATATATGGAAAACTAAGTAGATAGTGCCTAGTTTTAGCAAGATTTGCTATAGATTCCTCCGGTGACTTCTCTTGGCTGATAAGGGTCTATAGGCTTCTCTAGTGACTAACTTCTGTCCCTCTTGGTGGAGAGGGCAGGGAAGACACTGTAATAAAATTGGGCCATGTTTTTAGAAAATTAGGGGGAACAGAGGTGCCTGGCTGGCTCAGTCAGGGTTGTGCGTTCGAGCCCCATGTGTGGCATAGAGCTTACTTAAAATTATGGGGCACCTGGGTGGCTCAGTCGTTAAGCGACTGCCTTCGGCTCACGTCATGATCCCAGGGTCCTGGGATCCAGCCCCGCATCAGGCTCCCTGCTCGGCGGGAAGCCTGCTTCTCCCTCTCCCACTCCCCCCGCTTGTGTTCCCTCTCTCGCTGTGTCTCTCTCTCTCTGTCAAATAAATAAAATCTTTAAAAAAAATTAGGGGGAACATAGCTTTTCTTGTATCTCCTCCTTCTTAGTTGCCTTTAGCTCAAAATAATCCTTTTGCTAAAGTAACGTATTTTAGGGTGACATCTTCTGCTAAAATTCTGAGTTTAGGAGTACATTTTTCCTTTAGGCCAGGGTACTGTTAAGAAAAATTCCTTCTTTTGGGGCACCTGGGTGGCTCAGTTGGTTAAGCGTCTGTCTTCAGCTCAGGTCATGATCCCAGGATCCTTTGATCGAGCCCCACATCAGGCTCCCTGCTCTGCGGGAAGCCTGCTTCTCCCTTTCCCACTCCCCCTGCTTGTGCTCCCTCTCTCGCTGTGTCTCTCTCTGTCAAATAAATAAATAAAAAAAAGAGAAAAATTTAAAAAAAAAAAAAGAAAAATTCCTTCTTTGCTTCCTTGTGAGACATTAACCTTTGAAACTTTATTACCGTCACATCTATGCACTTGTATTCACAGCTCTAAATTATTTTTATGTATTTGCAAAAATACTCTATCTTAAATGGTTCTTTCAGCAACTTATCCAAGAACTCTTATAGATTAGTGGCTATAACTCAACATTTCAAATGACTTTCTGTGCTACTTGCTAGATTCTGTATACTCAGTTATGTCTATTTGCTGGAATTCAATGAAATGAGCGTGTAGAGGTAACATGCCCAGTGCTTTGTAGATAAAGAGGAGTTCTCCCTCCTCTGAAGGCAACTGCAATCTGATAATTTACATATCGCATCAGAAGACTGTGACTGAGAATAATCAGTGCCCTAGGAAAGGAATAAAGACAGCTTACGAGCTGTTCAGATGAGGCTCTGATTTCAAGAAGATTAATGAGAATGTTAGACTCAGGATTTCATTCATTTATTTTCTTATCAAATAATTATTGAATACCTGCTATGCATTTAGGCACTGAAGTAGTGGACGAGATAGAAATGTCCTTGTTCATGGAGTTTACATTCTACTAGGCAAGAGAAGACAATAAACATTAAAACCATGGCACAGTGGTTTCAGGTTGTGATGAACGCTGTAGAAAACTAAGACTAGAATATCATAGCGAGAGGCATGGGTGGGAACAGTGTTTTTATGAGAGGAAGAGACCTTTATATTAAGTAACTCTAAATAAAACTGTCTGGCGAACCATGAGAGACGATGGACTCTGAAAAACAAACTGAGGGTTCTAGAGGGGAGGGGGGTGGGAGGATGGGTTAGCCTGGTGGTGGGTATTGAGGAGGGCACATTCTGCATGGAGCACTGGGTGTTATGCACAAACAATGAATCATGTAACACTTCATCTAAAACTAATGATGTAATGTATGGGGATTAACATAAGAA
>NC_138370.1:106211431-106274890 GCF_054177405.1 Leptonychotes weddellii
GACGATGGACTCTGAAAAACAAACTGAGGGTTCTAGAGGGGAGGGGGGTGGGAGGATGGGTTAGCCTGGTGGTGGGTATTGAGGAGGGCACATTCTGCATGGAGCACTGGGTGTTATGCACAAACAATGAATCATGTAACACTTCATCTAAAACTAATGATGTAATGTATGGGGATTAACATAAGAATAAAAAAAAAAAAAGTGTCTGGGTGCCTGGCTGGCTCAGTGAGAAGAACATGTGACTCCTGATCTCATGGTTGTGAGTTCAAGCCCCACGTATAGACATTACTTAAACTTAAAAAAATTTCTTTTAAGTGTCTTTTAAGGTCATATTTGAATCATAAGAAGGAAGCCACTTAGATTGGAAGAAGGGAGAAAAAGGAGTTAGTATTAAAAGCCAGATGTGGAAGATGCTTAACTTTCTCAAAGAAAGAGGGCTACCATTGATGAGGGAAAGGATAGTAGGAAATGGAATAAAAAAAAAAAAAATGGACCTGGGATCACCGAGGGCATAGGAACCATGGTGAGGTGCTTGGACTTCATTCTGTGTGCTGTTGCCCTTGGATGCTTTCATAAAATTTATGTGTCCACAGAGATACATATGGGCACATGTATCTCAGTCACTATCATCCTAGCCCTGCCCACTTCTTTTTTTCAGGCATTTGGTATACCTGTCTACCTTATTACTTTTGCTCTCATTATCTCTCCTTAGAGGGGGTCAAATATAGCAAAGTAATTTAGAACTCAGGCTTTGGATTCAGATATACCTGGGTTCAAACTTTCACTCTGTTGGCATTAAGATAATTTGGGCTTTGGTCAAGGACCTTATCTCTTTAGCCTTCTCATCTGTAATATGAGAAAAGCAACATTTAACTTGTCCAATTTTTACCAGAAACAAGAGTAACAATATTTATAGAGTCCATAAAAATAATATGTACACAATAAATGGTACGTACTATTATTGTAAAATATCCTTCCCTTCATTACGTATCCAAGATTGTTCTCTATCATGTAGTTTCCAATTGAAATTAATCTCCTCTCTAATATGCTTCCAATTTTTATCTTCATTTAAAATGACTACATTAAATTATAGAATATGATATTGTGTGAATAGTTACTTGTCCCACTGCAACTTAAGCTACTTAATGGTGACCACATACCACATCATCATTAGAATCTGCATAACACCTGCACCAAACATGAAACAGGTACATTTAGCAAAGAAAGAAATGAAAGAATGAATAAATGAACAAATAAATAATTTGTATTTATATTTTTGATGAACAAGGGATCAATGCAGATATACAGTTATTATTTCTTTTTATTCTACCTATTTAAACTTGTGTAGAAAGTAATGGATGAAAATATAGACTGTGTTTATTACCAAAATTGCCACTCATTTAGCTGCTTTATTATTTTTTTAAAGATTTATTTATTTATTTATTTATTTGAGAGAGAGAGAGAATGCAAGCAGGGGGAGGGACAGGAGAGGGAGAGAGAGAATCTCAAGCAGATTCCCCACTGCCTACGTGGGGCTCCATCTCACAACTTTGAGATCATGACCTGAGCAGAAACCCAGAGTTGGACGCTCAACTGACTGAGGCACTCAGGTGCCCCCTCATTTAGCTGTTTTATTCTTAACAAATACATTCACTACAAGATCCCTTTAAGCAGTGAGCTCATCATGACATACATACTTTTGTTATGATCACAAAATTCTTTTATACCACCCTTGATATGATCAGAAATACTCTCCTGTAATCACCTTGCAAGTATGCTGATACAATGAGGAGTGTTGAGGCAAGTCTCAGTGATATAATGATCTATTTACAAAAAGATACTTTTGTCTAGAAATGCTTGTGTGTATGGAAGCCTTTGGAAATATTAGATTGCAAATGTCAACCTACCTCTGAGGAGATAAAATAAATAATGAACTGTTTAGGTACTGAAGAAAGAAGCTGGCTTGGTGAATCTTTCTGAGATAATGATAAAATCTATGTGATTACTTTATTTGTTTTTATTTAAGCTACTTTAAATGTCAAAAATCTCTTTGAGGGCATTATTTCAAAAGGCTACAGAAGCAATCCTGTCTTTAAAAATGAAGATCCCTTTCATGAAGAGAAGATTCAATAATAAGTCTTTATACCACTAAGTGCCCAGAATAGTAGTTTAAGTTCTAGAAAACCTGGTAATTTTATTAAACTTAAGCTTATAAAATCAAAAGGTACATTTTATGTAATCTATACTTCAAAGAAACATAAACTTAAAATTGATAATTGCATGGCTTTATATCACATATAGGAAATTTTTACAAGACACAGGACAGAATATAGCCTAGATGCAGAAATACAAATGATGAAAGAGGTGGTGAGTTTACAGCTTCTTAGTTCAGAGGAATGGATTCTAGTTAACATCAATCTTAACTGCAAAAACAAGCCTGTAAGCCTAAAATGAACTGAGTTAATTATTGACTGTATCTTCACTCATATTTAGTCTTTTGTTACTTTTTCAAAGCTTAAATATCAGCATTTCAACAACTGATTTATGAAGGCTATATTTACTTCTACACAGAATGCAGAAGCCCTCTGTCTTTCTGGAATCTCTATCTGTGTTTTCTTTGTCAATTCATTCTCTCTGCAGACATTAGCATGTTTATTATCACTTTGTGTTGATAGAGGGAGACATTTTGAACTGGCTTTCTACTTGGAAATCTTGCTTAATACAGAGTGAACTAAGTTGCCTCATCATGGCATTTATCGATGTGTAGGAATGTCAAACATGACCCAAGGAGTAACAGCACTTTTCCTCAAACCATATCCAATATCTCTTGAGTTAGAAAAGCAATTTGACTTGGTGTAGGGCAAAGCTAGATGGAACTTAGATTGACTGTGGGTGAATAAACCAGTCTGAGGGGGTCTGAAATCTGAGATTAGATGATTATTGTAGAGAAAGAGATTAAACTGTAGATGCTGAGGGAAAAGCCACACCCAGCACCAAAAAGCTGTGTTTCAGTCAAGCAGTGAGTGCCAGGCCCTGGATTAGTCCAAGGCAGCAATAGGTGGATGGAGGATCCAAAGGTTAAGACCTGGAGGAAGAGTAGACTGCTGGTCTTTAGGAATTATGTCAGAAAGAAATATGCCCCCAGCCAAAGGGTTGGGTTCATTAATTCACTATTTGTATACTACTGAATACCAGCTACGTGCCAGGCCCCATGCTACTGACTCAAAATAAGAGTCGTGAACAGGTAGACATATTTGCCTTCACAGAGCCAACAGTTAAGTGAAGGAGATAACCAAATATTAATTATACACACATAATTATATAAATATTATTGGTAAAGAACATTTTGAATAAATACCATTCTGTGCTATAAGACCATATGGCAAAAATATATATAACCTATTTAATAGAATTATAGAAAATTTCCCTGAGGAGATGATATTTAAGCAGCTCTGATCATTAGGAAAGAGATTGTCAAGAATAAGGCAAGGGCAATTCCATAGGGACTAAGACACTATGTCATTGCTAATGCACAGATTCAAAAATGGGATAGACAGAAGCCAAGTGTTTAAAAATTGAAGCAGAAAGGAAAAGTTAGTACAGTTGGAAGTATAATTTGATGGGAAACCAGAAAATAGTTAGTACAATTTAGATTCTTTTGTCCTTGCACTCCTGCCTTTCTATAATCACCCTACAGCTCCATCTCTAACCAGTTTAAGCTGAGGATTGATCTTAGACAGTGGAGGAAAGACTGCATTAAATGGCTTCAGTTATAGGAAGAGGAATACAAGGATTTTTGGATCTCCTGGGATCTAAGGAAAATGGAAAAAAATTTAAAAGATATTATCTCTCTATAACCCATGGTATGAGGACAGAGAAATATTGAAGGTATCCCACTATTTCAATCAATTTTTAAAAAATCAATAAATGTTTATTGAGTAGCCATTACATGTCTGACACTGTTATTCTTGGAAATGCAAAAGTGAACATGATTTTTATACCGAGATGCTCACAGTTTAGTACGGCAGACAGTAATTACAGTAGACTCCGATAAATGATATTACAAGGTTGAGTTCTAAAACATCACACAAAAGGGCAGATAATCTAGACTTAAAGAGTTGAGAAGAATTTCCTGGAACAAGTAATGTTTAAACTGAAATGATTAGGGGCGTCTGAGTGGCTCAGTTGGTTAAGTGTCTGCCTTCAGCTCAGGTCATGATCTCAGGGTCCTGGGATAGAGCCCTGGATGGAGCTCTCTGCTCAGGAGGGAGTCTGCTTCTCCCTCTCCTTCCACCCCTCCCACTTGTGCTTGCACTCGTGCTCTCTCTCTCTCAAATAAAAATAAAATCTTTAAACTGAGATGATTAATGAATTAAAAAAACCCAGATGATTGGAAACATAGGATCACCCAGGAAAACATGTGGAGTGAAAAGGAAACAGCGCTAAGGAGCATATGCATAAGGAAGGAAGAATAGTTTTTTAATGAAATGGGTATAGGAAGGAAAGCCCCAAAAGGAGCCTATGAAGGACTGTCCATACACAATCACAGAATGAAAGGAGAGAGAACATTTCAAGAAGAAAGGAACCTTACACCATGTGAAAAAGTGGCAAGTCAAAGAATCCTTTAATGATAAATGTCCTTTGGTTTTAGCAACAGAGAGCTTGTTGGCGATCTTAGCTAAAGAGGGTGAAGCCAGGAGCCAAGCTGCAGTTTACTGAGGATCGTTTGGGAGGGAAGAATATAATGATAAAAAGTATGGACAGGGGCGCCTGGGTGGCTTAGTCGTTAAGCGTCTGCCTTCGGCTCAGGTCATGATCCCAGGGTCCTGGGATTGAGTCCCGCATCGGGCTCGCTGCTCCGTGGGAAGCCTGCTTCTCCCTCTCCTACTCCCCCTGCTTGTGTTCCCTCTCTCACTGTGTCTCTCTCTGTCAAATAAATAAATAAATAAAACATTTAAAAAAAAAGTATGGACAAATGAACAATGTTTCTTAGGTTCCTATGGGTTGCAGAACATTTGGGGAAGGATCCTCTGGTTTTCAGTCTACTCTGGTCATAGTTGATGTGCTCTGTGTCTAAACTGACTTAAGTCTTAATAATGCAGATGCCAACCTCAAGCACTGTTGACTTGCAAGGTGGTGATATTTGGTTTCCCGTGTCCAGCCTCCTTAAGTGTATCACGGAGCCATTCTCCACTGAGATTCTGCCATTTGCAAGATGTTATGGGACTTATAAAAACCCTATTGCTTTTATAGTTTTGGAAGGGAGTTTCTCCCAACCTTTCCTCATTTAGTAAGCTTTGCTTTCTACATTCTTTCCCTTTTGAGAAATTCCATGGAATTCTATAATTTTTACAAACAAAACCTAGGACAGCACTTAAATCCTTGTGCCTAGAAATACCTCCTTTGGAACTGACCACGCTGCAGCCTCCACATATAACATTGATCATCATCTTGAAATCAGAAAGGGAAAGTGTTTATAGCAACCTAAGCAAAATCCAAGTTAATGTTTCAATAAATCATCCTGCCACATCAGGCATCTTTTGTGCAAATTTCATCCCTTCTCCATAGTTTACACTGTTGGTCTTTTGTTTTTCTGTGGAATTTAGAGACAATTTGTTATTTTCGTTAAAATTCCTTAAAGATATATTAAAGAATATTTGAACATTCATTATATTTTCAAAGTCCAGTCCCTTTAAGGTTTACATTTCTTTAGTAACTTATGTGTTATTGTGTAAAATATCTTAATATTTTTCTCTTAAAAATAGATATCCATAGTTCTTATGCACTAAATTAACAAGCTTAAAGAATTAATGCATGGATTCAGCACAGTTTTATCCTCACCTAAATTAGTTAACTATGTAGACATTTCGAATAAAAAGAACATAGACACTTGATATTTTTTAACTATAACGGAAGGAGCAGCTGCCACCACCATAGGAAATTCATTTAAATGCAATCTCTGAGGGAGTTAGATACACTCATTATCATATGGAAGATTTGTCTTGTGTGTACAAAAGTCTTTAAAGATCAGTCATCTTTCATGAATGTTCTTATCCTTTAGTTTATTTGCTTGTGATACCCTTCCCACCAATTCCTATGCTTGTGGAAGATAGTAGTATTTCTGAGGTGGATAATTTCCTTTCTTTTTTTGGGTCCCAGAATATGACTAGAGGTTATATAAATTCACTGGGATTTCTGTTTACCTGCAATAGCCTCTTCAATTTGTTCTGGCTTATAGTAAGATAATAGTAATGCAAATCCATTCTGTGTAACTTATTTGCTACAAAAAGTTCTGAAAAAACACACCTCAGTAATTTGAAAAATAATTTACAGCAACTAGAAGGTGGTCACATACTACTCATAAGTAAGTTTAGTTTGGCCTCTAGATAGATAGATAGATAGACTATATACATACACACATATGTATATTTACATATATGGAATTTGAATCATTTGTCAGTATTAACACCCAGAAGATTTCCCATGAATAAAATCTGAAACTGTAAACTATAATTGAAAAATGAGATTTGGCACAGCGTTTTGGTAAATGTGGAGTTGGGTATGACAAGAGTGAGCTGCAGCACAGTAGCTCCATTCAGACAGAGCATTTCCACCATCTGGTTCAGAAAGTGATTGGCCTGACTATTGTGAGCATTTGGATTTGCAACACTGATCTACGTAGGTGATTTCTGATAAAAAGGTTTTTATTTCCAAGCCAGTTTTAACAGTAGACCAATGCCTTAAAAAAAAAAAAAAAAAAGATTTTATTTATTTATTTGAGAGAGAGCATGAGCAGAGGGAGGGGCAGAGGGAGAAGCAGACTCCCCACTGGGCAGGGAGCCAAATGCAGGGCTCGATCCCAGGACTCTGGGATCATGATCTGAGCCAAAGGCAGACACTTAAATGACTGAGCCACCCAGATGCCCTGACCAATGCCTTTTTTAAAAAATGTAAAGAACAACAATATGTCACTTGGTCTGAAGTGGGGTTTGAGTGTCGGTAAGCCCACCTTTTCATCTCTTCGTAACAATCGTCCCTGAGCCTCTGAGATATCTTCCATGATATCTTGGCATGTCAAAGAGTATAATGTGAAAACCTCCCTATTGGTAGATATGCAGATAAAAATAAAACACTAATCAAAAAGATATATGCATCCCTATGTTTATTGCAGCATTATTTATGACAGCCAAGATATAGAAGTGGCCCAAATGTCCACTGATAGATGAATGGATAAAGATATGGTACACATACACACACACACACACACAATGAAATACTCCTCAGCCATAAAAATGAATGAGATCATGCCATTTACGACAACATAGGTGAACCTAGAGGGTATTATGTTAAATAAGATAAGTCAGACGGGTAAAGACAAATACCATATAATTCACTTACATATAGAATCTAAAAAACAAAACAAATGAACAATAACAACAACAACAAAAAACTAAACAGATTCACAGATACAGAGAACAATTTGGTGATTGCCAGAGGAGATGGGGTTGGGGGAATGGCAAAATAGATGAAGGGGCTTAAAAGGTAGGAATTTCCACTTAAAAATAAATAAGTCCCAGGCATGTAAAGTACAGCATAGGGAATATCATCAATAATATTGTAATAACATTATATGGTAACAGATGGTAAGTATACTTATTGTGAGCATTGAGTATGTACAGAATTATCAAATCACTATGTTGTACACCTAAAACTAATACAACATCATCTATCCACTCTACTTCAATAAGAATTTTAAAATAAAATAAAACAAAATCACCAGTTTGCATTTTAAAAGTCATTTGGAAAAATATACATGGATCCTTAAGGAAAATCTTTATGCTGAGTTATATGCAGAATAGTATTCTTATAACATCCTGTAGGTCTTTAGCACAACTATAGTGACTTTCTTTATGACACAGTAGTAGGCCAGAGCTATTTTTGCTCTTTCTCATTTTATCTGGTTTATAGTTTAACACTTGTAATTTTGAGTTTTGTGTCAAATATTGAGCCAAGATACATCCAAAAAGAATTAAGACACCTTCTTATTTGTCCTTTGTTGGGTCATTTGTTTCCTACCATCCAAAATGGATTTTGCTCTTCCAGCTCAATGAGAACATCATTCCATAATTCAAGATACTAGCTTGGTCTAGTATGTGCAAGACAAATATATTCTGTCCAAGGTCACTATAATGAGTTTATATTGAAAATGTGAATACATGAGAAATGGAAAACAACTTACTGAGTCTTTTAATGTCCTGTGTTTTACTTCATTTATGTTTCATAGTAATTGAAATTATATATCAGTGTAACAGTATTATAACCCACAAACACAAAACTTTCATATTTTTCTCCATTTTTGTCTTTTAAAATTCTTTTCATTTACTTTTAATTGATATAATCCAGGACAGCTTTGTTTTCTATGTTTGTACTCTGTGACTTTTGGAAAGAAAGAGTTATGAAGAATCTAACAATTTCATAAGTATATCACGTAAGGATGTGCAGTTACCAGGTTTTGGCCTTTTTGTAACCCTGCAATACTAAAATCCCTTTTTCTCCCTGCCTTTGGCCAAGAGAGCAGATGGATAATTATACTCCTCAAAAGATAAATTAAAGAAAGAATTTGGACCAACTGGGCTATTGAAATATAGTGCTAATGGAGGGTTGTGGAGAAATGGCCAAATAAGAGTCTCCAATGACCTTATTTTCCTCCTGGTGTCAGTGCTTTCCAGATTAAAAGCTGTTTTCTTTTATTGAAATAGAATAGTGCCAAACATTGAACCTGCTTTGTAAGACATACATCAAGAGAGAAAATATTTCACCACAATGACATGACCTGACATTTTAAAGCAGATAACAAATGACATCTTGTCAATGGCACCAATTTATTATTCCTTCTCTTGCACCTTGGTGCCACAGCAGGATACACATTCCTTTTAATCATGAGACTGTGTTAAACAAATTTTTACCAGCAGAGACTATAAAATGTCCCTCATCGTTTCCAAGTATCCTGACCTCTCAGCTGTCCCCTCTATAGCATATAAAGACAAAGGCTATGCTACATTTTTCATCATTTTATTCCATTTCAGATCCAATTATGTGAGGGTCTTCCATCACTTACATGGGAGTATATGCTATAACATGAAGTACAACACATTAATCACACTCTTTTTATCCAGCAGACACCAGTGCTAAACCGCATTACTCTAAAAAAAGGAACATGAAATAGATGCAAATGTCCAAGGAGGGTGCTCTCCTTTGTGCAGTTACAATAGGAGTGGACTTGCATGTGTGGCCTTCCCATTAGGTCCAGGAGACTCTCAAAGTACATTTTGTTTTTCATGTTTTCTACCACATTCCTCCCCAAAAAGACCCTCTACTGCTACTTGCTTTAATGTCCCTCGGCCAGTTTATATCATAGAATCTATCACTTTGAACACTGCCCTGGGCAATGACTCTCTAGTTGAACTGTTATAACTAATCAGCCTGTAAGTTGAGAAATGGGCAGCTGAACTCTCGCTCAGGCCTCTTCCCCAGCAATGAAAAATCTCCCTTTATTACTACAGTCTCCTATAAGTATACGGGAATGAGAGTGTACATGCTGAATATTTCTAAGGACATTAAAATTGTAGATCTGAGAGAAGCAGAACAATGCATGTTACTATGTAATCTTAACAATATTTGGAATTAATAGCATTTCCTTAATAACATTTTAAAGTATATTTAGGTTGTAGTTTCGGACACCATCATGAAGCTTATGATTAGAGAAGACATATATAAAAAAAAAGTACAGCATAAAGTTAAGTAAATTTCATTTGAAAAAACTGAAGGAGAAGATAATGATCTTCTCTCACACAAGATGGGATAAGGTTTATAGTTTAAGATAGACACAGGCTTAAGTACCATTTGGACAGCTTTCTAATTATGTGCATATGGGCAAGTTATAGAACTTTCTGAACTCTTGATTTGTTCCTTTATGAAATAGGGATGGTACTCTTAGTTATTTCATAGAGTTTGGGAGGGTTACATGAGCTAATATCTATAAAGCTTCAGGCACAATGGATGACAAATCTAACCACTCAGTAAATATCAGTTTTCATTATTACCATAATGAAATTCAAAGGCATGCCTAGAATAAAACAAAACAAAATGTAATTGTTTCTTTGACTTCATCCAAGGACTGATTGAGCGGAATAATCTCAATTGCTTTATATTTGAACTGTGGATTAGAAGATTTACTGCAGAAAATATAATTTTCCTTAAGAAAGACTTCCATAAGAAAGTCTTAACAGGTAGCCTAAGAAACACATTAAGATCAAAGTTCTTAAAAATGTAATGACAAAATAGTGATTGTATTAGGATAATTCCACAGTATCAATGAAGGGCACGATCACTCCACTTAACAACAAAAAAATATTTTAAACGATTTTAGAATTCTATGCATTTCTAGGAGTATGGGGCCAATCTTCTAGCTTCCACTCTAAATATAAATAAGAAATGCATAGATCACAACTCAAAACACTTTAGGCTCTAGGAGTAGTCAGATCTAATGGTTTCATTCATTCCAGATTTATGTAATGATTTGAAATAATTCTAATTTCTTGATTTTCAATTAAAATTATTTTGTTGTACAATGAAGAGATTTGGGGGGAATACATACAAAACAAAATAAGCAAATGTTCAGGGAGTTCTGTGAAGTAGTCATTTTCTAAATTAGCTTGATATAGTTATAGTCTAAAAGAAATGAAGGAGATGTTTCACATTATTTTGTGAATATAACACACACTCTTATCCTTTTACTTCTGGTTTTCAGAAAGAGGAAAATCCTTAATTCAAATGACTCGGTGGTTGTGAACTAAAATAATTTCTTACTTTAAATTATATAATTCAGAGTCAAGTGGTCATACATTAGTTAAATTTTTTAGAAGTTTCATTCTAACTTGCTGCTTAGGCTATTAATATACTGGGAATTTTAAAATGTATTTTAAATTACCCATGGGCACCATGAGCATATTTTGGATTCAAGTGATTCTCACACTAGGAATGTTTACATGGGTAGAATGTATATGGAATATTTTAGGGTATTTTGTTTGTTTTTATCAACTGTTGGTTTGGGATGGTGAGCATCAGTTACAATAAGAGTTCATAGATAATGAGGCAAGATAGAGAAAGGATTAAGGAATAAAGGATATACTGCATTTTAATCAAGGTACAGTTTTTGTATTGCATCATCTTGCACATCATCCTGAATATAGAAAAAAGAAAGCCACATTCTCTGTTTTTTTTTCTATAATAAATTTTAGCATCCTCTCAGTGATGTGATCATTTTTTTCTTATTAATTGGACCTTGTAACTTAGATTCATTTTTTATTCATCCTTATTCTTTATTTACCTAAAGTAATTCTATTTCCCTTCTTTCCTTTTTCTTTCCTTTTCTTCCTTCTCATTCCCAATGACATACAGAGAGTTCAGTTCCACAAAACCTCACATGTATATATGTTACAACAACTTCTTAGCATGCTTCACTGATTTGCTAGGTTTTCCCTTCAGCCCAACATGACTTATTCTGGCTCTCTTAGTTTTATTTTTATTTTTTTAAAATCATTAACAGCTTTATATTAAATGTAAGTTTCTATCTTGGACTGTGGAACTCTAAAAAATGTAAGATTCAGGCCCACTTCATGCTGTTTAGACCATAGTTAACAAAAAGAATAATAATAGTATGTGAGAGTTAATGACAAATGCACATTACATATTACCACAAGAGCTGTTTCAAGGAGAAGAGAGTGAGATGAGGTGGCACTGTGGCCAACCTGGGGACTTTGATCGTTAGAGTTGGGCGTCCAGTTTGGGGAAGATGGTGAAAAGGGCATGGGCAAAATAAGGGAGCAAATTAATACACACTGTGCAGCAAGAACACAGCAAGCTGACTTGACTGACGGGCACAGGAAATTTGGGGTGACTGTAGCCTTAGTACTCAAGTCAGGAGACCCAGACTTCACCATATGAGTGATTGAAGTGTTTTTGGTCACGGAAGTTGCATCTACACAAAGACGTGGGTTCAGCTGAATTTAAGGGAGACTGAAAAGGGGACAGTAGATGAGGAAAAAAAGAAGTAGCATTTATTCAGCAACTTCTGTGGTTTCATTCAGTTCACTGAGCAATATTAAGTTAGGGAATGACGGTACAAATGCTATTTCCTGATGGCCCTGTCTCGGAAATTACAGATTAATGGGACAGCAGATGCACCCTTTTAATGTACAGGGATTCCTGTAATAGTGTCATATATATGTTCCTGAAAAAGACTTTTGCGCTGAAAAACTTCCATTAAAAGTAACAGGGCTTAGAGGAAAAAAAAAATAAGATTGGGCAGGCCACTCAAAGCCTATGTACCTTTTAAAAGCAAAGTACTAACAAAAGCCATGACAATCTTAACAAAAACAGATGTACAGCTATATCTCCATTGACATTTGCATCCATTAACAAAACCAGTTGATTCTTTGCTGATATTTAACTCTTGCACTTATGTTTCCTTCTAAAGACTTTGAAAATATTCACCCATAACAGACCAGATATATCAAAATTTAAAAATCTTTCCCAAAGTATTTAACATATGAGAAATGTTCCCTAGATTAATGAATGTTGTGGAAAGTATAGCAAGTTTTGAAGCAACTAACCTATTGCCTAGAGTAAGGAACTTAGATTTTCAGTGTTTTCCTTAAGGTTTTGATGTATTACTAACATGTTTTCTGTAACTGTGAGAAAGTTTGCTTTAAATCTCTTCAAAATAAAAGCAGGCTTGGAAAAGTTATGAATGAACCAGAATTATATTGACGCCTGCATTATATTACACCATTCCCCTATTTAACAATCATAAATAAGCTAATTTTCACTAAATAAATGCATGTTGCAGCAGAATAGATTGAAATATAATAAACTTTAAGTAGGGGTTACAAAGGATATTAAGATATTATAGAGAAGGGATTTTTTGATTTAACTCGATGTGTCTGGGAAGGGATCCTTAAACAGGTGATGTCTTAACTGAGCCTTGAGGAATAAATAAGTAACAGCTGACCAGGTAAAGATGCTACATTCTCCCTGATGGAGAGAGAATGAAGGACAGTGAGGCTGTATGTATTCCTAAGATTGCAGAACTAGTAAATTTTTGGAGTTAGTATTTGAACACAAACAAAACAGTTCCTAGTGTTCACTCTATGCCACTATATTAGTTTTTCGTATGCTTACTACTTAGAATATATTCTTTAGGTCAGGTGAGAAATGTTAAGGGCTTGAATAATATCATTGGTGCTGGGAATGGAGAAAGCGTTATGAACTGGAGAGTCATTTAGTAACTTAGTAATATTGGATTCAGTCACTGATTTGATGTAGGGGTGAAAAGAGAAAAACTAGTTTCTGATGAGGGCAACTGATTATTGCAATGACAGTATCAGTAACTGAACTTGGAAATGAACGAGGAGGTACAGGTCTTGTAAAAAGATGCTAAGTTCTCTTGGATATGTTGAAGCTGATGTGCCTGTGGAAGACTTAAATGAAGATGTGTAGCTGAGTAATTGAGTCAAGAATTGTATATGTAGGGCTGGAGCTCAAAGAAGAGCTCAAGACTGAAAACAAAATATATAATTGGTAATCCTTTGCATAAAAGTGATTGTTCAAAGTATGAAAACACATGAGATTTCATTTGAGAGTAGCGCAGGTAAACACTTAAGCACCAGACTGAGCTCACAAGAAAGACTATAAAGGGACAGTTCTGGAAGTAGGAAAGAGCAGGGTCATGGAAGCCAAAAGAAGAGAGAATTCAAGAAGGGATGAGTGGCAAATGTAAATTCAGTAGAGAGGCCTACTTTAAAATAGACAGGTCATTGAACACCTAGATATGATCTAAGTTAGACGATGGGTAAAGAGGCAAGTCTGATTCAAGTAGGCTAAGAAATACAGAATTGAGTAAGTATATAGTGTGAATAAAGAATATTCTGTAAAGAAATTCTTCCTGGAATGGCAAAAGAGGACTAGCATGGTGGCTCAAGTTTAAGTCTTAACGACCAAGGAGGGACATTTTAGGGAGAGAAGATTCAAATGTGTTTAAAGATTAAGGAAAAGAGTAAGTGGACATGGATATTCAGGATGTAGCAGAGAAAAGGCATTATTAATAGAACAAATTCCTAAACTTCATAGGATGGGAAGTAATCAAAAGAGAAGGGGAAGGGTTGACATTGAACAAAGGGAGGGACAATTCTGTTTCTAAAACTGGAAGCAAGGGAGTAAGAAAGGGGGCATAGCTAGATAAAGTTATTGGTGTGAAAGCAGGGAGATGAGATACCAGACAGACTCAATTGTGTATGCAAGGTTGAAGGCAAAAGACATGCTTGAGATTACATGGAATGAGAACAGGAAAATAGCTGATGGAGAATGGTGAAGGTCTAGTATTGTTCTGAAAGTAAAAGGGGAAGAAGAGGCTGGTTAAAAAAAACAGTGAATCACAGGGACACCTGGGTGACTCAGTCGGTGTCTTTGGCTCAGGTCATGATCCCAAGGCCCTGGAATGAGTTCTGCATCAGGCTCCCTGCTCAGTGGGGAGTCTGCTTCTCTTGCTGCCCCTCTCTCTCTCAAATAAATAAAATCTATTTAAAAAATAATGAATTATTGTTGGGAGCCTAGCTACTCTTTGTGACTCCGAATTTACAGAATTGTATGATTTTCTGCAGTAATCCCCAGCAGCCTGTGGTGAAAGAAAGGAGCAATTGTGGGAAAAACTGAGATGGTTGATTTTCCTAAGTGGGTACCCTAGACTTGCGCTAAGTCTTCAGATAAACGATTTCAAGTTATGCTCACATCAAACTTGTAAGGCAGCTATTTTGATCTCTATTTTACAGATGATGAAACTAAGTTTTAAGTAATTTATTTAAATTTGACAAGGTAGTCTAACCCAGGTTCATATGAACACCAAAATCTCTGTTCTATGCTCCACAGCCAGTTATGGAGATGGAGTAACGGGGGCTAAAGTATACTGCGGAAATGACAGTGGGACTGGAGTGAAGAGATTCGGATGTAAGGCTGAAGGCTAGAAAGTCTTTGACTTGCTTATAGGGTAGGTGAGAGAGAAAAACAGACAATGCTTATATTTTTGTTCAGGAGCTTGAAGGAATGGTAGTAACATGATATCAGTCAGAAGCATGGCAATGGAATTAGGCTTTAGGGAAAGTGGATAATTTGTTTCAATATGTCCTGTTTGAGGCTATAAATAGGACATATGACTAGAAGTATCCGGGTAACAATTTAGGGTTTAGAATATGAGTTTGAAAGAGATATGGTTGCAAATAAAGATTTGTATCTCATTTTGCCTGAGAGGGAACTGAGAGAGTGAATGAAATCTTCACTGTAGGAGGTGTAAAAGGAGGAGGAGAAAGGCCAGAATAGAATATACATTTTTTAAAAGATTTTATTTATTTATTTGAGAGAAAGATAGCAAGAGAGAGCACAAGCAGGGGGGAGGGGTAGAGACAGAGGGAGAAGCAGACTCCCCACTGAGCAGGGAACCCAATGCGGGACTCAGTGTGGGACTCGATCATGACCTGGGATCATGACTTGAGCCAAAGGCAGACGCTTAACTGACTGAACCAACCAGGCGCCCCGGAATATAATATACATTTAAAGTTGAATGGCATACATACAAAATTTATGACAGTAAAAACATAGGAA
Organism: Leptonychotes weddellii; assembly: GCF_054177405.1. Taxonomy (NCBI): domain Eukaryota; kingdom Metazoa; phylum Chordata; class Mammalia; order Carnivora; family Phocidae; genus Leptonychotes; species Leptonychotes weddellii. The sequence goes on from NC_138370.1 coordinate 106,227,146, forward strand.
AGGAATAACCAGAACGGTAAGGAGGAAGACTATGAGAAGGCTGTGCCATATGAACCAAAAGAAGTCTGGTGTTCAGGAACTGCTCCTCAGAGCCTAAGAACAGAAAATGGAAATAGGAATTTAGATATATCCATATTATACTATATGATTGCTGACTTCAGAAAGAACATTTTTTTAAGAGAGGGAAAGGCTGGCAGAGGGGCAAAGGGAGAGGGAGAATCTTAAGTAGGCCCCATTCTCCGTGTGGAGCCTGTTGCAGGGCTCGATCTCATGACCCTGAGATCATGACCTGAGCTGAAATCAAGAGTCAGACACTTAACCGACTGAGTCACCCAGGCGATCCCAGAAAGAACAATCTCTAAAAAAGAGAGATAGGCAGAGAATCTAGATTAGAGTTATCTATACATTCAAATATGAATATTATTTACTTAACAGACCCATATTTTGGTCACAAATTGAAAAGTGTAACTTTCAAATATTACCCTTCATAATTTCCTTACACTGAGGTACCAACCTGCCTGACGGCAGATTAACTTAGGTTCTAGGTGGGTTTTCCTTCATCAGCACAAGTACTTGTCATTCATTTTAAGTTTAACCCAGTCTCATTTTCATTCCCTGTTCTTGGGGTTCTCTTGCTCTTTCTCATCCTGCTTCTGTTTCTAAACTCCAAGAGACCTACCTGCCATCAGCAAAATAGCTGGAGAGGAGCGATCCTGCCTCACTGTCATCCAAAGTCCACGCTGGTCTTTGTCTCAGGAGGTAGATTGTCCCGGTATAGCTCTCAGTGTTGGCACATCTGTGGCCTTTGTTCTGCTAGCTCTCTTGCACTAACCCCAGCCACACCACCGTCCTTCGATGACCAGCTTCCGAAGCTCCAAAGATATCTTCCTGGGTCTGGCTGCCAAAGAACTGTTTATCTCTGCCTGACGACCACAAGCATCAGGTGTCAGTGGTTACCCCTACTCCTCTATAAGGTCCTTTTTTTTAAAGATTTTATTTATTCAAGAAAGAGAGGGTGAGCGAGAGAGAGAGCATGAGCAGGGTGGAGGGACAGAGGGAGAGGGAGAAGCAGACTCCCCGCTGAGCAGGGAGCCAGACACGGGGCTTGATTCCAGGACCCTGGGATCATGACCTGAGCCAAAGGCAGACGCCGAACAGACTGAGGCAACCAGACATCCCTGTAAGCTCCTCTTGATCACTTCTGTGAGGCTGCTGACTGCCAGAGCTCCAGCCAGGATAGGACAGGTGCTAGTCCCTGTGAGCTGTGAGCAGAGACAGACTACGACATTGCTTCTTACTCTAATTTCTTTTCTTTTCTCTTCTGCTCCTCTTAGCTCTTAGAATGCTTTATGTGGTCTTGCAACTGGAAGGAAAAATATTCATTTCACATTCTCAATCTTTTTTTTTTTTTTTTTTTTCAAATCCAATGAGTCCTTTTACAATTAGAAACTAAGAATAAGGGTTTTTTTTGTTTGTTTGTTTTAGTTCCTGGGGCAAAAGCTGGATTCTTGTCTCAGTCAAAAAATAAGACTGAAATGGGAAAATGGAAAATGTATGCTGTTTGTATCTCATGTCATTAATCTTCCTTATTTATCACATCATCTTCCAGAAAAGAATTTAGGGCAGCTTTTATATATTTAGATAAATTGAAGTAAAAAAATAAATAGATAATGGGGGAGATGAGAAAGAAGGAAACAGGAGATGAATTCAAGAGTGCCCTAAGGGCTTCTAAATTTGCTTGAGGCAGGCCACACACTTGACTCTGGAGTTTCAAAGCAAGTCAAAGAAAAGAGGGCAACGTTAGGGGAAACAAGTTGCCCAGTGCCCATAAAAAGGAAACCCATCTGTTGCTTAGAAGAAGCCCAGTTATTCCTGGCACAGAGTCCAAAGAAAAATTCCTCCTTTGAGTCCTAATAAAAAGGACACTGTGACATAGTGAACAGTGTCCTCAAGAAACTGTTGCAGCAACTACATCAAGGTGTTTTATGAAACTGTTACAGTCCTTCAATGTAAGCCCAGGGCACAATGCCAAGGTGAAAGCACAACTTACTAGAGGTGTTTCTGTGGGGGATAACATTTGGCTGTCTTAGGTATGCATTTCTCTGTTCATCAGCCATAATCCATGGGTGGGTTTTAATGGTTCCTCTATGTGGATTGAATTACATTTCAGGAAACCTTCCACAGATATTACTCTCTTAGCTAAAGTTTTGATGGGTACCGAGCGGCTATAATTTGTAGTTAGGCTCCCTAACAAGTGCTGAGAGTGTAACTACTTTGCGTTATTGATGAAGAACAGAGCCACACATTTTATTGTTATGTGGCCTGGGAGCAGACCAGCATTTCTAAGGAAGGAGGAGGGGCCTTAGAAGGAGCTGGGGTGATAGCTACTCTATTTCTACTCAGAAATATCCATTGGGAAAAGTTGGTCCCAAAGTTCCTCATCAGGCAGTTTGCAGTCTGCTTTAACTCAGATAAAAAAGACCTCTTGATTCTGGCCACAATAATTCCAGCCTGAAAAAAAAAGTATATCGTGTATATTTAAATACTCAGAGCAATTACAAAACCCAGCATGGCCTCTATAGACCACTTAACCTTGAGCACTGGAATTTCCAGGCATGTCCTGCAGGGTAAGTTGGGTTGCAAGTCATATGTAGAAGTAAATAAATGACTCAAAATTGTGTCTGAAATTAAGTTATAAGTCAAAAAAGTGTTGCTCTTTATCTAACAAAAACAATGAGGTTGCTTTTTAGTGAGGTTAATTAGCACTCCTTTTTTGGCAGTAATTAAATAGTAGACCAACTTGCAATTTTAGAATCATAAAAGTGAAATTCACTCTTAACCAATAAATTTTGTTTTGCTTTTTTTTAAATATAATTCTTAAAGAAATGGATTTCAATACGTTAAACCATTTTATTTCTTTAGCATGGCAATAGATTTAATATTGCAGACCAGTTGTGGTAAAGAATGGCTGCCCTCTGGGCGCCTGGGTGGCTCAGTCGGTTAAGCATCTGCCTTTCGCTCAGGTCATGATCCCGGGGTCCTGAGATTGAGCCCCACATCGGCCTCCCTGCTCAGCAGGGAGTCTACTTCTCCTTCCCTACTCTTCCCCCCTGCTCATGATCTCTCTCTCTCTCATGCTCTCTGTCTCTCAAATAAATAAAATATTAAAAAAAAAAAAAAAAGAATGGTTGCCCTCTGTCATTGTATACAGTTTTCTTAAATGAATGGTTAGACCTCAAACTTTGCCAAAGCAGAAAAATACTTTCTTTTTGAATGTTTTATTCCTGACCCTCAGCACCGCCTGGTACACAGTCACTATTAATAGCTAAAATAGTTGCTGTTATTACATTGAACATTGTTCTCTGGTATGATTAAGAAAAGATAAAAATCTTCAAGAGATGTAATAGTTTTTTGTAAATATAATCCTATATTTGTATTAAAATACTATCTACTTTTAATCAGTAATATTTGATTCCTTTTTTACATTGGTTTTTTTATTATTATGTTATGTTAATCACCATACATTACATCATTAGTTTTTGATGTAGTGTTCCATGATTCATTGTTTGCGTGTAACACCCAGTGCTCCATGCAGTACGTTGAATGATTCCTTCTTTAATTAAAAGCTATCACATTTTAATCAATAGCTATGATAGTATGTGGAGGCATGATATAACCAATATGACATTTTTACAAGGCACTTTTGCTTGCTTTTTTGAAATCAGATGTCTAAATATATGGTCTGAATAAAAATATATAGCCCAATTATGATACAACTTAGAAACCAAAAAAATACAGAAGAGTTTATTGTAACATATTGGAGGGCTTAATATGTTGAAACAAAAGCAGCTCCCAAAATTTTGGGGACTGATGTTTCTACATTTGCAGGTCATTATGGTAATTAAAGTATAGTAAATGCCACTGTTTATTATGGTCTTAGATTATCCATTCATGTTACTATGATGCTTTTGTGAAATCGATTAAGTGCTGAGTATTAGACTAAGTGTCTTAGCAGGCTCAAAGGACAAAAATCAGACCTTGAATTTAAGTTTGAATTAATCCAGGTTTCCATTTGCTTAGGTTTTGATAATAGTCCACTTAAATAGCATGACTAATAGAGATTTTTATCTCTGAATGATATTCCTGCCATCATCAGCAACTGTTGAATGTTAAATATGAGATTTGGCAGGTGCAGAGATTTTTAGTCACCTTCAAAAAGCAGTATGTAGACACCCAAGCCAAACAGCTTATACACTAACAAAATCAACATCTAAACCATCTGCCAATGGAACAAACACGTCAGTCATCTTTCCATTTGATTGGCAGTATTTCTTGAAATGGGTGATTTTAAACATTATCTCTGATCCTAAAAGCACATACGTTTGTGCATGTGTGTGCACGCACACACACACACACACACACACATTTCCCATTTCATTTACCTGGCAGTTGAGCTGATTCTAGACAAAATTATGAGGTTAAAAAATGTCCTCTGCTTCTTTCCATTGCTCTTGTATTGCCTGCTTTATACCCTATTACCACTTTATACCCTGCACACTCGTCCTACACCTGTTATTAACCTATTAACTCTTGCGTGCTTCTGTACCCGTGACCAGCACGAGTTAATGCTTGCACCTATTTCCCTCCTCTTAGCAAACATGCTTTTTAGGACTCTGCTTATAGGTGATTCTTATGTAGTAATTAAACCAGGTAAACCCATTCTTGATGATTAACTACCCAGCAATTTATAATTCCTACTTTAAAAATTAGTTACCTCTATAAAATATGACTTTCCCCTCCCTAAAAGCCTTTAAAGACTAAGCATAAATTTTCTATATGCTTGTTTCTCTCTAGTCTGCTTGGGAAATGTTTAGGAAATTGTTAGCCTATTCAGTGCTCTTGAAATTACAGGTTCTAAGCAGCAGTATAATGCCTACTCATCTCTTTGGCTACCCCTGTTTGGAAAACTGCTGAAAAATGGCTCTGCTACGATTTGGCAGTTGTAGCAGAAGGTCAGATCTCTGAGGTTTGGCAGACTCTGAAATTTCAGGAGGACCTAATTCCTCACTCAACAGACTGAAATTCTCATTCATTCACTAAGATGCTAGACTGAACTTAACAATAGCATCAACAAAAAGTCAGCTGCTAGTCTGAATGTTTAAATTACGGGCTACTTGAATCAGAGGAAGAAAAAACAAAATGGATGTTGACTTGTATCATTTCATATTTTATTTTCCACTTTCATGTAAGCTGATACAACCTATTTCTACTTTTAAAAGGAGGGAAATCAGATATGCAGAATTCTGTAATATTTATCCTGTCTTCCTTTCAGGGTAGAGTATCCAGTTATATCTTTTACATAATGTAAAAATCCTCACCACCAGAGAGAACACATTTTAAATTTACGGCTCAGAGGGATTTCAATCATCTTTGGCATTCAGCACTCAAGGCGTTTCAGATATTTATTCAGAGCAGTATAACAGAAAGTACACAACAGATTGTAATTTAAATGCTGTACTTTTTGCAACATATATTTGCAGTAAAAGCTTGGAGAATATGTAAAAATAAGAATGTATTATGAGTACTGCACATTTTGACTACACACATACTTCTATTCATAAGGGAATTCTCACATAATTCTATTTAACAGACGTTTTCTCTTCATGGCTTTGTGCCAAGTGCGTAGAAGGACAAACACCTGATATTCTGTTCTTATAGTCATGTGTGTTGTTTCCTGTCCACTTTAGAATATGTGCACCTCCATTTGGAAACAGTCCAGTTGAATTTGGAAGTCAGGATTTCTTCTGAGATTTGTGTCATTTTATTAGAATTGTAAAGATTAAGGTCCAATTGTAGTTGACTTTAGTGATGGTGAGTTGAGGAAATTGGGAAATCAAGGGTGGGCAATTTCTTTTAAATAATTTGGTGACTAAGAGAAAGAGAGAGATGATCTCTACTTGAAAGATATGAGAGTTCAGAAAAAGGGCATGTGTTCATTTTAAAAAATAAATATGGAAAGAGGATAACTGAGTATGTTTCTATGGTGAAGGGTAAGAGAGAGGTGGGGCTAAAATATCTAGAATATCCAGAAAAGACAGAGAAAATTGATGAGGCAATTCAAGAGGGGGGAAAGTGTCCAGGCAAAAGTGTAAACTTCAGGAGTTGGAAGCACGGGTGCTCTCAGCAACAGACAAGAACTCGAAGAGGAAACGGCTAGGCAGCTCTCATTGATGGCTTCTATTTTATTTATGAAGTAATACAAGATATGCTGATGTAAAGGCAAAAAGAAATCCTTTAGGGAACTTGAGGAGAGAGAATACTGGAATTGGAATACCAGACACTTTGAACACAGTAAGCACCTACTTAAGAATAAATACTCTAGTCACTAAGAAATATCTGAGAATAGTGGCTATTTTTAATACTGTTCTCAGTGGTACTTATCACCACACTCTTTATGAGTTCCACAAATATTTATTGAGATCAGCCTCTGTGTTGGGAGCTATATTAAGGCTGAGTAGGTTTTACAGGACAAGGAGAAGAGATGGCTCTTCAAGCAGCTTGTGTTTCTGTTCTGTCAGGTAGCATTAGGCCAAGGAAAATTGTTTATTTCAGCCCATTCTCTTCTTGTATTGAACAATATTTCATTGTTATAATATTCCATTTGTTATTCATGTGACCGCTTCTTGGTTTCCTTAGACTTTCTTGGGCATGTTATTTGTATTTTGTGAATGGATAAAGGATCCATAATGATAGCATTCTGTTCTTTCTCCTCATGCTTTAAAGAGTGTTAGGCTGCTTGTTTGTTAGTGCTGCCTGCTGTGAGTAGCTCTGTCCCAATTTAGCATTAGCAGTAATGATTATATTAAGATGATTGTCTCTGTGCAAGATCAGTAACCAGGGTACTAACCACAAAGTTCATTCCACTACCTTTATTTTTAGTTTATCAGGTAATTTTCAAATGGCTTTTCCAAGCATGCATTGCCAAAACATTTCCTACATTTATAATGTTTACAATCATCACTATTTTTTCACTCCACTAATTTGGAAAGTCTGCCTCCTTAAAATTTTAAGAAACTAAACTGTAATCATTTAACCTTTGCTATTATGCAAAGTTATTTGTTTGCTTGTTTATGGCACATGAATACTTAATAATACGAGTAGATTTAACAAAAATAAAAAGTTTTTACTAAAATAAAAAGTTATCTGACAGAAAGTTTTAAAAATAAATCTTTTTTTTTTCTATTTAATTCACTCCACATTTACTAGAAATTGTAGTGGAAATTAGTAGTTTCCTTCCATGAAAAGCATCCAATCCCCTCCTTTGCCACTAGGAAGTAGTTATTTAGTTCCAGTGGGTTGATCCCACCTCTGGCAGCAGGAAAGAAACTCTAGATGACTTTAGTCATTTAGCATAACTCACACATCCCCATCTTGGTGACTGTCCAGTACACTTCAAATGAGTTGGTCCAACCAGAATGAAATGTAGGGCTTTCATTCTCTGATTTTTTTTTTTTTTTCCTCTGATGATATGGTGCCTGGATGTGATGCTTAACCCTATTGCAGCCCAGTGGAGTGGAAGTATGGGAAGAGGAAAGGCAGAGTTGACCCACAGAACTGCTGAGTTCAACCATCCACTGCAATGAGCCAAAGCCTGCCTTATCTCTGGTCATTTCAAGCATGTAAGCCAATAAAAAAAAAACCCCTTTAAAGTTTACACAGTATTTTCCTAATTATTACCAAACCCAGTTATAAAAAGGAGCATAGTAGGCTTGCTGGATAGAGTATTCTTGGCTGCAGATTTCTCCCATTCAGCACTTTGAATATATCATGCCACTCCCTTCTGGCTTGCCAAGATTTTGTTGAGAAATCTCCAGCTAGTCTTATGGGTTTTCCTTTGTAAGTTAAGGACTTCTTTTGTTTTGCTGCTTTTAAGATTTTTCTTTATCACTATATTTTGCAAATTTAATTACAATATGTCTTGGTGTTAGCTTACTTGTGTTGATTTTGATGGGAGTTCTCTGCCTCCTGGATCTGGATGTCTATTTCTTTCCCTACATTAGGGAAGTGTTCTGATATTATTTCTTGAAATAAATTTTCTGCTCCCTTTACACTCTCTTATTCTTTTGAAACTTCTATAATATGAATGTTATTATATTTGATGGAGTTATGAGTTCCCTAAGTCCCATAATTCTTTCTCTTTTTTGTTCAGCTTCATTATTTTTTCCATTATTTTGTCTTCTAGGTCACTAATTTGTCCCTCTGCTTCTTCCAGCCTGCTGTTAATTGCATCAAAACTACTTCCAATCTTGTTTATTATATTGTCATCTCTGATTGGCTCTTAAAATTTTAACTCTTTTATCTCTGTGGTAAGAGTCTCATTGATATTTTCTATTCTTTTCTCAAGCCCAGTGAGTATCATTATGATTGTTGCTTTAAATTCTCCATCAGGCATGTTACTTGTATCTGTTTTGCTTAGATCTCTGGCCATGGCCTTATCTTTTTCCTTGATTTGGAATAAATTCCTCTGCCTTGGCATTTTTGTCTCAGTTTCTGTTTTCTTCTCTGTGTTAGAAAAGCCAGTTATGTCTCCTGCTCCTGAAAGTAATGGCCTTGTGAAGAAGAGTCATGAAGTGCCCAGGGCCTAGCACTTCAGGGAGTGTCTCAGAATAGGAAGAGAAATAAAGAGCTTCCCAGACAAATAAAACTCAAAGAAATTTGTGACCACTAAACCAGCCCTGCAAGAAATATTAAAGGGACTCTTGGAGTGCAAAGGAGAGACCAAAAATGACAAAGACAAGAGAGGATCAGAGAAAATCTCCAGAGCAATGACAAAACAAGTAATAAAAAATAAAAGTAAAAAAATAAAAACACATATCTATCAGTAATTACTTTGAATATAAATGTACTAAACACTCCAAACAAAAGACATAGGGCATCAGAATGGATAAAAACACAAGACCCTATAGGCTGCCTCCAAGAGACTCATTTTAGACCTAAAGACACCTGCAGATTGAAAGTGAGGGGTAGAGGCACATTTATCATGCAAATAGGTATCAAAAGAAAGCTAGGCTAACAATACTTATATGGGATGAACTAGACTTTAAAACAAACACTGCAGGACAGACAAAGAAGGGCATTATATAATCATAAAGGGGATGACTGAACAAGAAGAAATAATAATTGTAAATATTTATGCACCCAACATGGGAGAGCACCAAAATATATAAAACAATTAATAACAAAAATAAAGGGACTAATTGAAAATAATACAATAATAGTAGGGCACCTTAACAACTGACTGACATCAGTAGACAGATCATCTAAACACAGCATCAACAAAGACACAATGGCTTTGAATGACACACTGGATCAGATGGACTTAACAGATACATTCAGAAATTCTATCCTAAAACAGCAGAATACACAATTTTTTCAACTGCACATGGTACATTCTCCAGAATAGAGCACATATTAGGTCAAAAACAGGCCTCAACAAATAAAAAATGATTGAAATCATACCATGCGCCTTTTCTGACCACAACACTGTGAACAAGAAGTCAACCACAACCAAAAATTTGGAAAGAACACAAATACATGGAGGTTAAACAACATGCTACCAAACATTGAATGGGTCAACCAAGAAATCAAAGAAAAATAAAAAAAAAATACATGGAAACAAATGAAAATGGAAACACAATGGTCCAAAACCTTTGGGATGCAGCAAAAGTGGTTCTTAAGAGTGAAATATACAGCAATACAGGTTTACCTCAAGAAGCAAGAAAAATCTCAAATATACAACCTAACCTTACACCTAATTGGAGCTAAAAAAAGAACAACAAATGAAACCTAAAGCCAGCATAAGGAAGGAAATAATAAAGATCAGAGCAGAAATAAATGATATAGAAATGAAAAAAAAAAAACAGCAACAGAACAGATCAATGAAACCAGGAGCTAGTTCTTTGGAAAAATTAATAAAATTGATAAACCTCTAGCCAGACTTATCAAGAAAAAAAGAGAGAGGCCTCAAATAAATAAAATCACAAATGAGAGAGGAGAAGTAACAACAGACACCACAGAAACACAAACAATTGAAAATAACTACATGCCAACAAATTGGACAATCTGGAAGAAATGGAGAAATTCCTGGAAACATATAAACTATCAAAACTGAAACAGAACTAGAAAACTTGAAAAGACTGATAACCAGCAAAGAAATGGAATCAGTAATCAAAAAAAGTCTCAACAAAAAATAGTTCAGGGCCAGATGGCTTCACAGGCAAATTCTACCAAATATTTAAAGAAGAGTTTATTAACTCTATTCTTCTCAAACTATTCCAAAAAATAGAAAAGGAAAGAAAACTTCCAAATTCATTCTATGAGGCCATCATTACCCCGATACCAAAATCAGTTAAAGCCACCACTGAAAAAGAGAACTATAAGCCAATATCCCTGATGAGCATGGATGCAAAAATTCTCAAAAAAAAAACAACTAGCAAACTGAATTCAACAATACATTAAAGAAATCATTCACCACAATCGAGTGGGATTTATTCCTGGGTTGCAAGGGTGGTTCAATATTTGCAAACCAATCAATGTGATACATCACATTAATAAAAGAAAGGAAAAGAACCATGTGGTCATTTCAACAGATGCAGAAAAAGCATCTATTTTTGACAAAGTACGACATCCATTCATGATAAAAAAAACCTCAACAAATAGGTTTAGAGAGAACATACCTCAACATAATAAAGGCCATCTATGAAAAACCCACAGCTAACATCATCCTTAATGGGGAAAAGCTCTCAGCTTAGAGCTCTCGGTTCTCAGGTCAAGAACAAGAAAAGGATTTCTACTCTCACCACTTTTTTGTCAACGTAGTTCTGAGTCCTAGCCACAACAATCAGATAACAAAAATAAAAGGCATCCAAATCAGTAAGGAAGAAGTACAACTTTCACTATTTGCAGATGACATGATACTATATATAGAAAATCCTAAAGACTACACCCAAAAAACTGCTATAACTGATAAACAAATTCAGTAAAGTTTCAGGATACAAATCAAAGTGCAGAAATAAATTTCATTTCTATACACCAAGAATGAAGCAGAAAAAATAGAAATTAAGAAAACAATCCCATTTACAATTGTACCCAAAACAATAAGATACTTGGGAATAAACCTAACCAAAGAGGTGAAAGATTTGTACTCTGAAAATTATAAAACACTGATGAAAGATACTAAAAGTGACACAAAGAAATGGAAAGACATTCTATGCTCAAGGATTGGAAGAGCAAATATTGTTAAAATGTCTATACTACCTAAAGCAATCTAAACATTTAATGTAATCCCCATCAAAATACTAACAGCATTTTTCACAGAGTTAGAACAATCCTGAAATTTGTGTGGAACCACAAAAGACCCAGAATTTCCAAAGCAACCTTGAAAAAGAAAAACAAAGTTGGAAACATCACAATTTCAGACTTCAAGTTGTATTACAAAGCTGTAATAATCAAAACAGTATGGTACTGACACAAAAATAGACGCATATATGAATAGAATGGAACAGAAAACCCACAACTGAACCCCACAAGTATATGGTCAATTAATCTTCAACAAAGCAGGATAGGATATCCAATGGGAAAAAGATAGTCTTTTCATCAAATGGTATTGGGAAAGCTGGAGAGCTACATGCAAAAGATAAAACTGGATCACTTTTTTATGCCAAACTCAAAAATAAATTCAAAATGGATTAAAGACACAAATGTGAGACCTAAAAACCATAAAAATCCTATAAGAGAACACAGGCAGTAAGTAACCTCTTTGACATTAGCCGTTGCTACATATCTTTCTAGATATGTCTCCTGAGGCATGGGAAACCAAAGCAAAAATAAACTATCTGGACTTCATCAAAATAGAAAGCATCTGCACAGTGAAGAAAACAATAGAACTATAAGGCAACCTACAAAATGGAAGAAGATATTTGTAAATGACATATCTGATAAAAGGCCAGTATCCAAAATATATAAAGAACTTATAGAGTCAACACCCCCCCAAAAATAATCCATTTAAAAATGGGAAGGGGCACCTGGGTGGCACAGTCAGTTGAGCATCTGACTCTTGATTTCAGTTCAGATTGTGATCTCATGATAGTGGGATTGAGCCCCATGTCAGGCTCCATACTCAGCATGGAGTCTGCTTGAGATTCTCTCTCCTCTCCCTCTGCCACTCCTCCTAGTTTTTTTTTCTCTCTCTCGCAAATAAATAAATCTTTAAAAAAATGGGCAGAAGACATGAACATTTTTCCAAAGAAGACGTACAGATGACCGATAAGACCATGAAAAGATGCTCATCATCAGGGAAATACAAATCACAACTACAGTGAGATATCACCTCACATCTGTCAGAATGGCTGAAATCAACAACACAAGAAACAACAGGTGTTGGTGAGGATGTGGAGAAAGAGGAACCCTTGTGTGCTGTTGGTGGGAATGCAAACTGGTTGCTGCGGCCACTCTGAAAAATGGTATGGTGTTCCCTCGAAAAGTTAAAAATAGAATTACCCTATGATCCAGCAATTGTGCTACTAGGTATTTACCCAAAGAATACAAAACTACTAATTCAAAGGGATTCATGCACCCTTATGTTTATAGCAGCATTATTTACAATAGCCAAATTATGCAAATAGCCTGAGGGTCCACTGATGGACGAATGGATAAAGAAATTACACACACACACACACACACACACACACACACACACATTGGAATATTTCCCAGCCATAAAAAAGAATAAAATCTTCTGATTTGCAAAGACAGGGATAGGGCTAGAGAGTATAATGCTAAGTGAAATAAGTGAGTCAGAGAAAGACAAATACCATATGATTTTATTCATATGTGAAATTTAATAAATGAAACAAATGAGCAAAGGGGACAAAAGAGAGAGAGAGAGAGGCAAATCAGGACTTAGGGGTGCCTGGGTGGCTCAGTCGGTTAAGCATCTGCCTTTGGCTCAGGTCATGATCCCGGGGTCCTGGGATCCAGCCCCACGTTGGGCTCCCTGCTTGGTGGGGAGCCTGCTTCTCCTCCCTCTGCCCCTCTACCCCAGCTCATGTTCTCTCTCTCTGCTCTCTTTCTCTCTCTCAAATAAATAAAATCTTAAAAAAAAAAAAAAAGAAAAAGACTCTTAACTATAGATCTAGAGCAAACTGATGGGTTACCAGAGGGGAGGTGGATGGGGGATGAATTAAATATGTGATGGGGATTAAGGAGTGCACTTTTGATGAGCACTGGGCAATGTATGGAAGTGTAGCATCAGTATATTGTACACCTGAAACTAAAATTACATTTTATGTTAACTGGAATTTAAATAAAAACTTTAAAAAAGCAGTGTGATAGAAACCCTTTGGAGCTAAACAGACTGATAAGTAATCCCAGGTCAATGAGATACTGATGCCTAAACATCTCTGAATCTCAGTTTTCTTATGTAAATTGGGGATAATTATACTACTGCAGAGTTATCATAAAAATTAAAACAATTTATGTTGAATACTACATAGCAGTAAATTTATTGTCACAATGTACTATTAAAAATGCAACATCAAATAAGAGAGTTTTGGACACAATTGTCTCAGTGAAATACTCTTTAGGCTGATTTTTTGAAGTCTCAACTCACTTAAAGTAAGAAGCAAATCTCTGCAGATAAGCAGAAAACATTTTGGTTGTGTACCCATCAGCACTGAAAATAGTTTTATGATGTTCATACTTGTAATTTCTGTGACCCCTGAATGAAAGTCTTCTTCCTGCCTCCTGTCACAATGCATTTTAATAGTTTCTCTGAATAGTATCTATCTCAATATTCTCATTATATTCTAGGTTTTCTGCAAAAGAAATGAAGACTTCTCTAGCCTAAATTTTTGCTTGGCATACTAACTCTTAACTATCCCTAGTGACCAAGTGCTGGATGTGGCCCTCTAAACTCTTAGCTAGAGCTGTCGTTCTTCCACAGAGTAAATGGAGAGCCTATGATCACCCTACCGCCTTCCCTTTATGGGGCCGTAAAACCATCTGGAGACTCCTGCAGAGTCTATTCAACTTCTCTCCCACCAGATTCTCAGTACTGGCCTGGGCTAAACTTGAATTTGCCGTTCTCCTTCACACATTGCAACAGAACCTGGAGACCACTTCCTCACCCCTTCCCCAGTAGCTATCCTCACAGCACAGATTTTCAAGGCCAAGCACTACTATTTGCCTCTTCTTTCCCGTAGGCATGCTATTGAGAGAACTTGGTGAACCTCATGGTTGAGTTTTTTCAGATTCAGAAAAAAAGTTAAACTTAGATAATTACGAATGTTTTCAGAAAGCTTCAAAGTCTTAAACAGATTGGAGTATATTCCAATATTTTCATTCATTTGACTTTTTTTTTTTTTTACTTTCAACAACTTTGGCTAACATTGAGCTTTAATTATGTGCCAGTGATTAGACTAAGAATTTTATATGCATTTTCTTATTCCAAAGAAGGCATGCTTTGAAGACCCCTGTTTTCTTACATTTGGGAAGGTGAGACCCCCCCAATATGGAATTTTACTAAATTAAAAAGCAGACAATATTAATAAGAAAACGTTTAGAATTCTTATATTGCTCTTTACTTTGTAGGTGGTCAAAACCAGAAAAAGAATAAAAAGTAGTGACTTAAAATCTAGGGGTTATAATATCTTTGCATTGTGAGAAATCCTGTAACAGATAAATAGAAAAACTAAAGGAAAAATATCCCACAGTTTTAAATATAGCAGTCTATAAATTTTTCATACTGATTATATTTCATTTTAACTTAGAGACTTATACAAAATCACCTTATGTCCTATAAACTGAATTGATGAAATTAATCAGAATTATTTTCTTCTTGGGTCATAAATCATAAAGTATCCTTCCTTCATCCAGTAATCAGCAAATTCTTGTAAGTACAAAGTTGATGGCTGTCTTTGAGTTTTCATATCATTTTTATAACTGCATTTTCCTTAAATGACTCAAGTGTGTTCTTTCTGTAGTAAGTCACTCAGAATGACTCTGATGATGCAATTAAAGTTAGGGTTTCTCTTTCCAGTTACTCTAGGAATTCAACTGAAACAGTCATCTGTGTGAATAATTCTTCTTTCTTTTTTAAGGCCTTGAAGCTGGGTGATACTTAGGAACTTAGGAAAATAGAATCCAATGAGAATTGCCTGTGTAATAATGTAAGCTTCATAATGTTCTGTGCTGAGAAAACCAAGAAATTCCATTTCCTGACCTATGTACTCATGGGATGTTCTGAAGATTAATGTGTCTCTTTCAGGGCACTAAGGTACATTTAGAGCACTAAAGAAGTCATTTACTAAATGGCGCCCTTGGGACTTGAAAGAGTTAATGTACCTCTCACAAGGTGAGCAATGTACTCTCAAATGTATGCAAGGATCAGTACCAAGCTTATAAAGAATTGTGAGAATGTTTGTTAAAAGCAGCTGCTAATCCATAGCTCTATTATTTATTACTCTAATCTTTAGTCAATATATTTGCTGCTGTTCGTGAGTGCCTTATAAACAACGCAGACAGATGAGAAACTTCTTACTTTTATAAGTGAAAACATGAGGTGCTATAAACACTGGCCAAGAGAAAATACTGTAAATGTGTAAATGTTATCCAAATGGCTTGGATTTCAAGAATGAGACAAATCATGGAAAACTTGACATTCGCTTAAAAAGTGATTTTTTTTCTCAAATTAAAATCAGGATGGTATTGAATCCTTTGCAGATTTTCTTCTGGAAAAAAAAAGTATTAAAGATAATTCTGAGAAATTTCACAATATATAATGCTAAATGATAAAGATATAAAGCTGAATACAGAATATGATCACACTTTTATTGAATATGTAAGACATAAGAGCCTAAAGAAATATGGCAAAGTATTAAAATCTTTTACTCTTAGTGATGGGATTGCAAGTTATAGCTTTATTTTCTTATAATTTTTTTTTGTTTTCTCTAACCTTCTGTAATGAATATGCCATTTAAGACTTTTCCTGAGAGAGTTAAATGCTGTTGAGAAAATGAGGTAACAGGTTACTGGCAACTTAAACATGTTAAATAGTGTTGCTATTTTGCATTCTTTTGTCCTGAAGAAGGAATTTGAGCATTACTCAAATGCATGGTCCTTGCCCAAAAGGAAAGCTATGTTCTTAGCAACTCTTATAATGAACTCAATTACTTTTCATGGCCTGGTCCATGTTTCTCAGTTTGGAAGTTGTACACCAATAAGAAAGGAAACTATGTATTCTCAGTGATGATGGACCTCAGAATTCTTTCCCCACCTTTCTTCTCAACCTTCTTACTCTTACTGGGTGATCAAATCTATATTCATGGTAATGTCAACTTACATGCTAAAAACTCTCAAATACTTATCTTTAGAATATCTTTAGAATAGAACTCTCTAGTTTTTCTTATTCAAGTATACAGGCACCTGTAAATATGGATGTACTTACGACTCAGACTCAATACAAGATGAAAAAATTTCAACTAAACTCAGAAGCTTCCCTAAAGCTCCTCCTCTTTTTGTTTCCTTAGAGAATGACATCACTGTCCTACCAAATTTCCAAAGCAGAAACACTGAAGCCACGCTTGACTCATTCTATAAATATTATTTGATCACTGATTCTATAAATATTACTTTCCATGTATTTCTTATATCTTTTATTTCTCTTGAACTCACTCTTACAACACCTACCAGGGTTCTCAGTTTATCTCACATGAATTAAAGCAATAACTTCTGAAATTATCTCCCTTTGTTTGGCCTCCTTTTTCCTTATCTGTCATCCACCTTAAAGATGGAGTCACATGAAGTTATATTTCAGGCCCGTATTTATCTCTGATTCTAAAGCCTGAGCTCTTTCTATTATGACTTTTGTTCCCTATAATAAGGAATTTGGGGAAAGCTTCAACCATCTGTCTAGAAAAAAATGAAAATCACATGCTTCCTTTTAAACATTGTGGGTTGAACTCAGACATTAACTTTCATTCCTTCCTCAAACCCCGCACAAATGATATAATAGATTTTTATCTTTTGGTCATAAACTCAAACGTCCAAATAAAATTTCCAGTATATATCTTGGAAGTTGGAAAATGATAACTGATTAAATAGAAATGAGAAAGTTGAATTCCATGACAGCAAGATTTTGAGAAGTAAATACCCACAGAATCCCTGAAAGGGTTAGAATAAACATCACTGGGTACTTCTGGAAGTAAGCGTCAAGACAGAACTATAATCTAGAGAATTTGGGGAAAGTTTATTTAAGAAACAGTTAAATGAGTTTTTCAATGACTCTGTCTCCCCCCGCCCATCTCCCATGCAGGAATTGTCCTTTAGGAAACACTAGATGTTTATCAGTTTGCCCAACAACAAAAGGATGCACTTCTTGGTGTGGGTCCTCCATGCAAAGCAATATATTTAGCTCTTAAAAAAACAACAGATTTAGATATGTAAAAATAAATTATTTCCCCTCACCATGCACAATATTCAAACAGTAGAAATTACTAACCATAATACAATGTGACAAAGACTGTTATATACTCATGAATTAAATGCAATCAATCTGTATGTTAGGGATCACAGGAAAAGGGTTTTAGATTAGGGCCCAACCTAATGGCTTTATTTTAACTTGATTACCTCTGTAAAAATCCTGTATCTCCAAATAAGGTCACATTCTGAGGGTGTTAGGAATTCAACATATGGGGCACCTGAGTGGCTCAGTCGGTTAAGCATCTGCCTTCAACTCAGGTCATGATCTCAGGGTCCTGGGATCAAGTCCCACATCGGGCTCCTTGATCAGCGGGGAGTCTGCTTCTCTCCCTCTCCCCCATGCTCGTGATCTCTCTCTCTCTCTCTCTCATGCTCTCTCTCAAATAAATAAGTAAAATCGTTTTTTTAAAAAGGGAATTCAACATACGAATTTTGAGGGGACACAATTCAACCTGTAACAATGTTCATTGTCTAAAGAAGATTATACTGAAAGTCTCTGGACTGGGGGCATCCTAGGTACAGCTGAGACTGGGATTTTCATTCTGAAATTTTGGAATAAAGTAAGTGCTATATTATATGTCTGTGACCCCTTACACATTCATCTCCACCAGACTCCAGGAATTTTGTGGTTACAGATAGGATTAGGCCTTTTTATCATGAATTTAGAAGTGCTTTCTCTAGAAAATGAGACAAGCTCAAGGGAAAATACACTAACATCAGGGGCTCTCTCAAGGAAATGGCCAAGATTCACTCTACTCTGCAGCCACCCACAGTTCACTGACAGCACACAGTATCACATAGACAGAGCTTCTAGTCAGCTTTCGGTTCTCCAACTCTTAAATGTGAACAGATAGCCAAATGTGATCACACTTTGTAAAATCCCTTAATATCAAAGACAGAAACTAAAACAAACAAAAAGAAACACCAAACAAAAAATAAAACCTTGAAAGAAAATACATATAGGGGAAATAAAACTTCAAAAAGTTGTTAGTGGTAGGAGGTGAGGGGACCTACAAAAAGACAATAGGGGCAAATTGGCCATTGATGGAACTGTTTAGTATTACGACTATGGTGGTGGATACATGACTTCAGGCATTTGTCAAAACCCACACAACTGTACATCACAAAGAATAAGAATAAGAATTGTACATAAACTTAAAAAAATCACCAGAATGTAAGTGGACTCCAAAAGATGCGGTCTTTACAGATGCAGTCTTTACAGAGATAATCAGATTAAAATGAGGTCATTAGGATGGGGCCTAATCCAATGACTAGTGTTCTCATTAAAGGGGGGGATTTGGACACACAGACACACAGAAGATAATTTGAAGACGCACTGTGAGATGGCCATAAAACCAGATTAATGTATCTACCAGCCAAGGAACACTGAGGATTGCTGGCAAATGACATAAGCTAGATGAAGCAGAGAATTTCCCCCCTAGAGCCACCACAGAGAGCATGACACCTCAGCCACCTTGATTTCAGACTTCTAACCTCCAAAACTGTGGGAAAATAAATTTCTGTTGTTTTAAGCCATTCAGTTTTTGGCACTTTGTTATGGCAGCCTTAGGAAGCTAATACAGTACATTACTTTAGAAAATAGCATTTTGCTTGGATTCTGTAAGACTAATAACAAAAAAAAAATAGTGCACAAATGTTGCACTCTAGTTAACCAGCTTGATAATCACAGGACTATAGGTCAGAATTTTGGAGCTATTTTACATGCAGAGTAGGGCTGAATAAATAAATGAATATATTGTAAATAATGTACAGTGAGAGACATTTTTCTGTTTTGGACAAAGATGTTATAGATACAGAAAAAGGAAAGGCTAGGTGAACTCTGCGGTTAGAATTGAAGCTATCAATATAAATTAATGCATATATATACATACATATGCATATGTATACACACATGCACCTAAACAGACATGAGAATATAGATGCATGTTTGTGTGTGCATGTATGTGCATACTTTATTGTTTATACATGTATTTTCAAGGTCTATCCACTGAGAGGTTCTAGAAGCAATGGTAAACTTGGGGCCAAGATTTAGTTTCTAAATGTCATTATTTAATAAATAGAACCAGGGCTCCTCAGAGAAGTGGTGGATTCCGGGGTTGAGAGAGGGTAACCACAAGATGAGACAAGAGCAACTTGTTGTATTTTTTGTGTACTTTGTGCCATTTCTGAAGTAAGGAAGTGCTCAAAAATAGGTAGATGTGCACTGAAAGGTCACCAGAGCCAATCTGAAATGACTGTAAGGACCAAAGCTAGAACTATTAGAGCAAGAAGATAAATAATGATAGTACTGGACTAAACTGAAAGAATAAAATAAACATCCTTGAGTGTATACTTACATAAATAAATAATTGAACAAATAAGTAGAAAAGAAGACACAACTCTTCCTTACAAAATAACTTCAATTAATAGATGCAGAAGGCATGCAAAAATAGAAAGCAGATTTAGACACAATAGCAATAATTATTATAAGCAATATCTACCAATGGTGATGGACACTAAGATGAAGGTACAAATGACATTTCAGGATATTACAGTCTCAGGAACCTCCCCTAAAATAATTATTAACTGCAAAGGTTAAAAAAAGGAAAATTACTTTTATATTGGATAAAACACAGACATTACACTATTTAAGTGATCAAGGTAAACATCATCAGTAATAAGACATATCAATATCACATATCTCTGATACAATAAACAGAGAAGGGCACATTACCTTGACAGTTTTATCCAAAATCCACAACCTCAATCTAATCATGGAAGAACATCACATAAACCCATATTGAAGGATACGTTACAAAACAGTTGATCAATACTCTTTATAAGTAAGGTCAGGAAAGACAAGGAAAGACTGAGTAGCTGTCACAGACTGAAAGAAACTACGCAGACATGATAATTAAGTTCAGTGGAGAATCCTGGGCGAGGCAAGGGCATTAGAGAAAAAATTGGTAAAATCTGGATGAAGTCTTATAGTTTATAGTATTTTATCAAGGTTAATTTTTTCTCTTTTTTTTTTTGGTCATTGTGCAATGGTTATACAAGATGTTAGCATTAGAAGGGAGTAAGTGTGGGTATATGACAACACTACTAATTTTGAAACTTTATTGTAAGTTTACAAAATAAAAACTTAGAAAAGAAATGCTAATGATACAGAAATAAGAAAATATATTGATTCATGAAACAAGGGCCTAACATTATAAAAATAGCATTTATGGAACAAAAAATGCCTGTTGAAAATTAAAATGATGCAAATAGAAAGACTCCATAAAAGCATTTATAGATTAAGTTGAAGAAATCTCCTAGATGGTAGAAAGTTAATCAAAGAGAAAATAGTAGAGAGAGGATAAGAAAATTGAAAGAGGACCTCAAAAGATCAGGCATCCAAGAGGGAAGACAGAAATATTATCAATTTATTAACAAAATAATTTGAGAAAATTTCCTAATTAAAAGACCCACAGATACTTTTACTTGTTCATGCCAGTATGGTTTCATAGATATTTATTTTATTCATTGAATTATAATCCAATGCTAACCACATCGGATGGAAATAGAGTCAAAAAGACACATTTGTATAAAATTTCAGAACAAAGACAAGAAAAGGTTTTTAGAGAGAAAGAGAAAAAAAGATCTTACTCTAAAGGTCAAAAATACAGGGACTTTTTGGGGCACCTGGGTGGCTCAGTCATTAGGCATCTGCCTTCGGCTCAGGTCCTGATCCCAGGGTCCTGGGATCGAGCCCCGCATGAGCCCGCACTGGGCTCCCTGCTAGGTGGGGGGCCTGCTTCTCCTTCTCCCTCTCCCTCTGCCTACTGCCCCCCCATTTGTACTCTCTCTCTCTCTCTGTCAAATAAATAAATAAAATCTTTAAAAAAATAGGGACTTTTTATTCTTACTGAACTTTTTTTGTATCAGCATTGAAAGCTAAAAACAATATATTTTTAGCATAAAATATGTTTCAAATTGGAATCTAAACAAGCTAAACTATCATTCAAATGTGAAAGAAAAATATAGACATTTTTATAAAAGCAATGTCTCAAATATGTACTCCAATGCACTTGTTTCAGGAAGCCATGAGAGGATGCATGTCTTCAAGGGAGTAAACCTGGAAGTGGAGGTCATAAGTTTAAGCACAAAGCAGTGGTAAAGGAAACCTTAGGATGCAAAGTGTATTCCTTTCTTCCTGTCCAAAAAGGAGGCTCTGGAAGAGAGCCTCAAGAATATGAAAATTCATAGAATACCGAATGCATTTAGTATATTAACAAGAGAATTGTACAAATGGAAAAGAATAGGAGGATAAATTAGTGATAAGTATATGGAAAACAAAGCAAAAAAATTAGAGGTAATCATTAACTCCAAGGAAAACAAAAGTTCTGCAGTAAAGGAAGAGTTATTCATAGGTTATTAGCACTGGGTCACATACAGTTGAATACAAAATAGACCAAAAACTGCTCTGTATATATTGGGGTAACAGGGAAATTAGAAGCATGAATATGTGATGTAGAGGTAGCTGTATGACAGAGAGTTAAATCCTAATCTTCCATTATGACAGTCCAATGACAATTCTTACAATGTTAAAATACAGAAATAAAAATAAATTGCAAGGTATTTAAAAATATGGAAGAAAATACCAAAAGAATAAATTCTAAAAGTCAAAGTGAGCAGTCTTTAAGATTTGATAAGAAAACACAATTGTAGAGTTTCATGAATATTTAGACAATGTTTATGAATAATCATAAATATTAAAAAGTCAATATAAAAAAGAAAAAAGAAGAAGAAATAACTAATTGATTCCCCCCCACTCCCAAAAGTCTAAAGCCACTAAAATTGTTCTGGATAATAGTAAGATAGCATTTATTATGGGCTAGGTACTGGTCTAAGTATTTCACATTTATTAACTAAATCCTTTTAAAGGTTATTCCCATTTAATGAATATGACACTATGTTCAAAGAAATTAAGCTATGTTCCCAAAGCTACACACAATGAAATGGCAATGACAGAATCTGAGCCCAGTCAGTCTCTGGAGCACACATTCCTAATAGCAATGCCCTGAGATCTTTCACATGATAAAATCTATGAGGGGGAATATACAATCATGAGGACAGATCCCTGGAGATGATGCAAGAACATCTGGGTCTATATTTTGACTCTACCACTTACCAACTATGAACCTTTCGACAAGTCAATTAATTTCTATGGATTTTAGCTTTCTCATCTGTACTGAGAATAACTTCTGAGTGTTGATATTAGAATTAAATAAGGTGATGTAGGGCCAAGCATAGGAAACAGCTGATATAAAGCCTACATAGGGAATTGCATATAGTAGGCACTCAATAAATATTAACTGACTTGAATTAAACAGGTTACTGAAGTGGATATGAAGAACAATGTTATGTTAGTGCACCTGTAATTCTTAATCTACCTATAGCAAGGATATCTAAGGAAAAGCCATGGATACTCTAAGGATAGCTAAACCATACAGATCTTTTGATGATTTTAAGTAGAACATCTAAATTTCTTTATACATATGTTATTTTTTCCAGAATCAAAGTAGGATAATTATTAGTTAAACCACCATGATATCCTTGACATTTTTTTCAAAATGCTCCTTTTCCAAAAATAGTTTGTTATTTGAAATTAATTCATGCGTCTGACTTAATTGCACTTGTTAAAATTATTCTCTTGACTTGTTCTGCATGAATAATAAGTGCAGTCAATACTTTTACACTCCAGGGATGAAATTTTGACAACTTTAAAATGAATTTGCTTCTAAATAATCAGAATCTATGAAACTTTCTTGTAAAAGAGCAGGTCTTAAGCATCTAGGCTAAGACATTTTCATTGTTTCTGAACATTTCCCAAGCGTCCAGAGAAACATTTGGCCTCAGGATATTAATAGCTGTTATGAGAAAAAGGTGTTCTGTGATGATAAAATATTGGAAAACAATGAGTTAAAGTAAGACAGCTTTTTTTTCTGAGAAACTTTTCAGAGTCTTTAATGTGGTAGCTTATGCTTGAATCTCTAATGAGGAATAAAATGTGCACTGTTTTTCAAAATAAATTCAACCACAGCATTTAAAGAATTTTTTTCTTTTGGTCTTTCTTTGTTGTTTGTTTCTGAAGCTTCCTTGAGAAACAATTTGGTCTCGGAAAAAACTTCAGAAAATGAAGGCCTAACTAATAGAAGCAGGAGGGTTGATGCCTAGTGGCTTATTTTTCGATGTTATGTTTTATTTTCGGTCCTTTCTTACCTACTTCTTATTCCATAAAGTTGACATTTCTCTCTACAAGTCAAATGAGTAAGGTTTTTTCCCCCTAATTACTCTTTATAACTTATTTTTAGTATTTTATACCAAGAGTAAGAAAAAAAATAAATTCAGAAACCTAATGTGTAAATGACCTGACACGTAGTTATATCTAAAACTCAATTAATATGAAACAGCAATTTTCTTTTACCAAGAAAATTATTCCTACTCTTGAAATTACAAATATAAGCCAAGTTAGTATTGAATAATGATTTAAACTGTAGGTACTTAAGTTTAGGTTAGAATCAGATCTGGGCACACAGCTCTCCAAGGTTTAGTTTTCCAAGTGTTATAAAATGGAGATGCAGGTCTGGCATGTTTTCTGATTTGGGTGGAGAAAGTTTTGGGGATTTCTCCTAAGAATATTTTATTCTTAGAGAATAAAGTAGATAGTAGCCATATAATTAGTTTCTAGAAAAGTGAATTTGTACAAAACTATTTTATTTCATATATTAATTTTAAAAAGTTCAATATGAGAAACTAGATTAGAGAATTTAGTGGCGAATTCTTAACTTTGCACAATTGAACTACTCACTTTCTGTCTTCTGAAGTATGGAGAGCAAGAAAAAATAATCAAGTGTGTTTTCCATATCAACTGCAATAACAAATTACTATTATATTTAGAAATATATTTGATTCTAAACATAAATAAGAGGATAATCTGGGTCATTTATGGTAAGAAAAATATTTTAAAGGGACTATCCAGGTAAGTTAATTAGTAGATTTCATATTATGTATAAAATGCACATTAACCCTGCTCAAAACATATAGCAGCTTCTGAGACATCCTGAAGACAATTGCTAAAGAGCCACCCCACATGTCTAGCTTAGTCTCTGTTCCTTCTTAAATCCCTTTTTATAGCACCAAAGGTTAATATGGGGGGGGAAACTGGACGGGGAGACGAACCATGAGAGACTATGGACTCTGAGAAACAAACTGAGGGTTCTAGAGGGGAGGGGGTGGGGGGATGGTTAGCCTGGTGATGGGTATTAAAGAGGGCATGTACTGCATAGAGCACTGGGTGTTATATGCAAACAATGAATCATGGAACACTACATCAAAAACTAAAAAAAATATATATATATCAGTTATTGAGAGCAATGTTTTCCTTTGTCTTAGTGACACCATAACCTACACCACAGACTCTCCACATATTTTCTCTATGAGTGAGGTTGAAATAAGCTTTACCACTAAAGTTTGCAGAGAAGCCCATCTCTCTCATGCCAAGAGTAGCCGCAGATGTATCCTCTCTTACAGTAAAGCTAGAACGGAAATCCCTAGGGAAGGTGCTAGGTTTCAAGAACCTGGAAGACATATTGGTTGTTGGGTCTCTCTTATGTATGTGACAACAACAATATTTATACTTCACATATTCTTCATTTTCTTTATAGCAAAAAAGAGAACATTTTATAATTCTGATTTAATTCTTTCTAATGTATAATATTCATGGAAATAAATGTTTCAGTGGTTCTCTCATTTTATTTAACCCCATGCATATAAACATCTTGACAATTTTTCCTCTATGAAGAAAATGTATCCTTCAACAAGTGCCATACATGCATCTCATTTCTTCACAATTAAAGTTTAACTAAAAGCAAAAAGCTACTAATGCATGGCTAATTTTACAATGCAAGCAGATGTTGTTAGAAGAACATCTTCCATTGTTAGCCTCTGGCTCCAGTGACTGCCATCCAAAGAATGAGTGGGAAGAAACAATTAGGAGAGCAAGAGCTGCTGTTTGCTAGGGGCACAGAATATGATAGTCAGTTAGAAGTCATTAAATTATAAGTGCCCATAAGTATGACTCATTATCTTTTCAATGTATTTCAATTACAGATTACCTTTTATAAACATCATTTCTCATCATGACATTACTTCAAATATTTAATAAACTTTTTAAAAATACGATAATCTTAACTGATAGAATTTAGTCTGCATTTGTAGTTAATTTAAAGTCTTTAGTTGGGATTCTTTCCATTTAACTGGAAAGCAGAAAGACTAGTATATGGGGTCATATATGCAAAATAATGAACAACAGTCCTGGGATCTGTTTTAATTTGTATATGTGAGAACAGAAAAGACTTAAATATATGTCCCCCCAAATATACAAAAGACCAAAAAATCAGTCCTATGACTGGGTATTATTCAGGATTCATACCTTATTGAATTTAAATTTCTATTTAATTATCCATATAATAAGAATAATATCTGAGGGGCGCCTGGGTGGCTCAGTCGGTTGAGCGACTGCCTTCGACTCAGGTCATGATCCTGGAGTCCTGGGATCGAGCCCCACATCGGGCTCCCGGCTCGGCGGGGAGCCTGCTTCTCCCTCTGACCCTCCCCCCTCTCATGCTGTTTCTCTCTCGCTCGCTCTCTAATAAATAAATAAATAAAATCTTTTAAAAAAAAAAAGAATAATATCTGATTTATACACATCTGTCATCTGTTGCAAAAGATGGCCATAGATAATTCCTGTATCTGTACACGTTTCCTTGAAATGTGACCAGCATTTTCCCGTCAAGTGGTAGAGTCTTTTATCACCTCTCTTGAATCTGAGCTGGCCCTGAGATATTCTTTGACCAATAGAATGTGGTAGAATTGATACTATGCAACTTCTGGATCCAGGCCTTGAGATTACTTGCGGCTGCTCTACCCCTTTTAGAACAACCTGTAACCTCTGTAAAGAAGCTTGAAATAGGCTCCTTGAGGACAACAGACCACTGGAAAGAGAAACCCAACCAACAATGTACCAGATGTCCAATGCGGGTTTAGGGCTTTGGACTGTGTGGCCTCCCTGGAGGCACCAGATAACTGCAGCTAAATATATGACTCAGGTGAGACTAGCAGAAGAACCACCCATTTAACCCAACCCAACTGCCAACTCACAGAATCATGAATGAATAAGGAGTTGTCACTTTAAGCCATTACAGTTCTGGGATGGTTTGTTTTGTAACAATAGATTACTGGGACAACAACTATTTTTTTTTTTTTTTACCAAGGAATGAATATATAGAATCTTGTACAATCACTTGAAGATATTATCTTTACTACTCTTTACATAATTTATAAACTGTATATTTATGAAACTCTAATTTAAAATCCATTAAAGATATTGCATCAGCTAATATCATGTATTGGATATCATTCTAAAATCATTTTCTGAATGGTTCTCATTACTAACTCTTTTTCTGGTTTCCTTTTCCACAACAAAGTTTCCTTCATATTGAATTTGTGCAGTTTGATTTTCTTCTGGCTAAGTATATTGTTCTGAGCTCTACTTAATGAATTTCATATTTTTGTGAAATATGTTTTAGGGTCTTTTAGACACTCTTGTCTTCTTTGGATGTGCTGTTCAAACTTTAATATCATTGACATTCTGTCATCAACTTCATTGTTTAAAATGTGAAATCTCATTGAGTACAGGATCAACCACAGAAGAACACTTCTTGGTCCTCTCCCTTCATCAGACACAGCTACATTTCTGACAAGAGTTCTTGCCCACCCCTGCTCTATCTCCATGAAGAATAATTTGTTCCTGTGGGGCCCAGATATGATACAAAGGTATGTTCTATACCCATTGTGCCAGGGGGTAAACAGAGCTTCACATCAATATGGATATTTGGTACACCCTACCTAATCCCTTTTAGTGCTCTTCAAATTATCTTGGATGGGCCTTTTGATCTACAACATGGATATCTTTTACTCTAATAAAAGTTCTGTCTCCTAGAAAATGCACAACTGAGCCAAGTCTAAGACTCCATGAATAACACCTCTTGGCTATGCATGCTGACTACAATCAGATTCAAGTATGTACGACTCTGGCATTGGTGATTTAATATTGCTAGATCCTTCCCAGAATTCTTTTGCACTGTCCAGAATTTCTATTTGTTCTTTCTTCACAGCAATAATGGTATAATTGTTTTTTCTTATACCAGCTAAAACAAATAACCACGCCCTGGGAAGAAGCTCCCTGATTAACTCTCAAGGATTATATGTTAATTGGGATCCCAGAAGAGAAGAGTTTACACACCCAGAGGGATAACTGAGAAGAATTTAATAAAGGATGCTTTTCAGAGCTGGGGAGAAGATATAGCCATTATTGTCCCTAGGTCTGAAGTGACAAGTGGAGGGTGTGGCCGTACACAACTGGGCAAGGGCTGCAGTCATAGGAAGTGATGTACTGCCAAAACAGGAGTCTTTCATGAAGAAGGAATGGTTTTGAATAAATATCGCAGATACTCTTTCCTCCAGAGTTCTCATCTCTAGCTGATTCCCCCCATTTGCCAAACCCAGCTAGAAGCCAGAGGGAAAGGCAGCCCTGGACTCTTGGAACATAGAGCAGGGCAGCTAAGGCTAGAATGGATATGGGGGAACAGGGAGGAGGGGCACTCAAGTGCTTCTGGAGAACAAGATGTCCTTTCTGTATACCAAGTATGGGGTGTTAGCAGGGAGTTTAACTTTATTGTATACACACATTAAATACACCAAAATAAAACCCTTGCTAGGCTTGCTTTTCTTTAACCAGAGAAAAGTGTGGGGATGAAGCACAGGCTCTGAATGTCAGACCAATTTGCTTTAAGTCCTGGATTCACCACTTCTTAGCTGTATGACCTTGAGAAAAAAATTTACCTTTTTGTTGCTTCGTTTCTCTACCTACAAAATGGAGCTATCTATACCTACTCTACAGAATTATTGTAAAGATTGCACAAAAGGATGGTTGTAAACAATTTAGAACATGCTCAGAATTTAGTAAACTCTAAATAAACTTGAGCTATTTTTTTCACTGAAAATTATCAGAGTTGGTAATCTTAATTATTGATACTTTTTTCTTATATAATGACCAGGACTGTTCCTGAATGTGTGGGTCTCTGGACTCCTGCATCTATTGATAATGTTCTTTTAAAAACTGACTTCATTTTTAAAAACTAACAAATAATTGATAATAGAGTTAATAGCAATTAAAAAACAAAATTAGTTTTAAGCTATTATTAATTTCTTAATACTAAGACTTGGATCATAATTATCTATTAATAATAAGATGGGATATCAGGAACATTGATTGCCAGCTTATAGAAAAGCTTATGACTTGGGTCCTAGGTCAATATAGATTAGATTCTTCACTCATGAGAATTACTCTGTGTGTTTTAATTAAAATTCTTATTGCTGAGTCCATAAGCTGAGGTGGCTGGAACAATCTACATATTAGTGAGAAGATAAATGGCAACTGGAGATGTAGTAGAGATACTACCAAGAAGTCGATATAAAGCATTTATTGCACTGAAAGTTTTTACATTTGAAATTTTAGTAAAATGAATTCACATTAGTATGGACAGCATTTCTACAATCACTACTTCAATCAGATATTCCTTTTTTTTTTCTCTTTTGAAGATTTTGGGATGAGATACAGTTTTGAAAATCTTCCCTATCACATTCACATGCTCCGTTTTATGATAAGCTCTCACGGGTGTTATTTAATAAGGAATAAATGATGTATAAGATACAAACTGTTAGACGAGTTTGGGATTAGAACAAAAGAAGTGATGGTCCAAAATGTTAACTTCAGAAAGTCACTAGAGTGTTAAATGATGATTTATAAATACAGCCAAACTTCCAACCTCTAAGAAAACCTGGGAAACATTTATCAAAACCAATAAATAGTAATTTCTTCAGGATACTTTTCAAATGACATTTCATCACTAGTTTTATTTTGATGTATTTTTTAAAACTCCAATTCCTCATGAAAACAAGTTTTATAGCTTATGGTATTACTCTAGCAAAATGATTTCCATAAATAAAGAAAGACGCAATGAAAAAGAACATATATAATAATTAATGCATCAGAATTTTAGGCTTATGGTGACTAACTATAATTCCTAAGCCTGAAGTTATTGGAAAGAAAACCTCTCTTATGGAAACAGGCAACAAATCCCAAACTATCTGGGCAGCACAGGCAATTTACTTCCCCTTGACTTAAAGAATTGTTGTTTTATGGTCATTTTCCTAGAGTTTATTGATTTCATATGCAGTTTTGTACAATGACATAATGCATCTGGGCTTTATACACAGAGACAGAAAGGATAACTAACATTTGTGTCATTTGTCAACCCAGAGTAATCAATGGGACCTGATCTCCACTTAGAATTGTAAAGCAACAAGGGGCAAAGTCTCTTCAATCAAAGTGCCTCGGGGACAAGAAAGGTAAGGATATTGCAGAAGAGAAGAAAAAAATTAAGAAAAAAATCCTAATGTTAAATGTTTGTTAGAAAATAAAATCATGTGTAAGTTTGTTGGCATCTTTCATCAAATGTCACTTTAATGACATTGTAGATGCTTAGTCATTTGTGTGTGAATGTTTGCTCTATCCATTAAGAAAAAGTGTGGGTTCCTTAGTAATTTTCAAAGGTTATTAACTGTGCATACTCAAAGAATGTGGATGCACTTTAACAGAACATAATTAGGAAAGAAAATCTGCTGTCACATCAAATAGTCCTATAATACTTTATAAATTAAAATACAAAAACTTGAATAGTATTTTATGTTTAATTTACCTACATCCATGTGCCCTTTCATTACTGTCAGCAAAAAAAAAAAAAAAAAGAAGAAATATTCAGTAGAAAAGATAATATTCA
The DNA here is from genome assembly GCF_054177405.1 of Leptonychotes weddellii. Taxonomy (NCBI): domain Eukaryota; kingdom Metazoa; phylum Chordata; class Mammalia; order Carnivora; family Phocidae; genus Leptonychotes; species Leptonychotes weddellii. The sequence continues at coordinate 106,257,634 of NC_138370.1, forward strand.
GAGGCAGAGCTAAGCAAAATTCTAAAGTTGGTGAAACCATTCTTTCTTCCTTCTAATCTTTCTCTGCCTGTATTTTCTTCCACGACCCCAACAATTATGCCCAGTAACCAGTGGTCTCATGTCATTCCATTGTTGCCCTCTTGTCATGGACTGAAAGTCTGTGTCATCCCCAAATTCCCTTGTTGAAATCCTCACCCCCAATGTGATAGTATTAGGAGTTGGGGCCTTTGGAGGTGATCAGGTCATGAGGGTGGAGCCCTCATGAGTGGGATTAGTGCCCTTATAAAAGAGACCCCAGACAGCCATCTATGAACCAGGAAGCTGGTCTTCATCAGACTCCAAATCTGCCCGCAACTTAATCTTAGACTTCTTAGTCTCTAGAGCTATGAGAAATAAATACTTATTGTTTAAGCCACCTCATCTACGATACTTTTGTTATAGCAGCCCAGAAAGACTAAGACACCCCTCACAAATTGACCTAGCAAAGGATTTTCTCTGCATTGCAAACTGCTTGCTCTACCCTAACCGGTTCTCAAAGAATTTGCTTCTCTTTATAGCTGCCACAAGCAGGCAGGGAACACCCTGACCACGTTGCTCCAGTCATAGATAATGGGAACACTGAGGAACTCTCATTTAATCAGACCTAATGGGCACAGAGTGACTGATAACTCCTGATTTATGTGACCTTCTTCATCATGAAGAGCAGGTTCAGTCAGATCTCTATCTCAGAAATTTGAAGCAATAGGTAGAGAAAAGAGAGTTACAGTGAAAGGTGTATGCTTGAGTTAAAAAAAAAAAAGAAGGAAAATAAGGTAGAGTTAGAACTGCAATGGCAAATATGAGTCATTGTGCATGAGAGGTTATAAGGGAGAAAAACCTCAGAGGAAAACAGTTAAGAGAGAGATGAATGGGATAGACTCACAGAAAGCAGAGCACTAAGAGAAATCCTATGACCCCAGACAAATGAGAAAAGAGCTTTAATCCTTCACGTTTCCATTTCTAGTTCCTATTCACATGTGGCCTGGCTCTGATTATTGCCTGGCCTTTGAGATCCATGGACTTGCTGTATTCAGAAAATGTCATTCCATTTTTCTGAAGCTAGTTTGATTGAATCTTTGTTCCTTGTTACCAAACTACTCAATACATTATTCACCAAATTAATTTGGAAAAAGTAATTCTTGCAATTGTAAAGCATTTTCTAATTCATCAAGGTTTTCATAAGCATTATCCTGTTTTATCCTCATAACGAGAATGTGAGGTAAGCAGGACAGGTATTGATATCTTCAATTAAAATGAGAAAATGGAATTTCCAAAAGCTGCAGTAATTATACAGACTCCCAAGACTTACAGGAGGAAAAACAAGACTGGCACCTTGAATTTGCTGTTGGTTTTGTCACTGAATTATACCTGAACACACACACACACACAGAAGCATGCCAGGATTTCTAGATTTCATCCTTTACTTTTTTTTTTTTTAAAGATTTTTATTTATTTATTTGAGAGAGAGAATGAGATAGAGAGCATGAGAGGGGGGAGGGTCAGAGAGAGGCAGACTCCCTGATGAGCAGGGAGCCCGACGCGAGACTCGATCCCGGGACTCCAGGATCATGACCTGAGCTGAAGGCAGTCGCTCAACCAACTGAGCCACCCAGGCACCCCTCATCCTTTACTTTCAAAATAAAAAATTTGGGGGCGCCTGAGTGGCTCAGTCATTAAGCGTCTGCCTTCGGCTCAGGTCATGATCCCAGGGTCCTGGGATCGAGCCCCACATCAGGCTCCCTGCTCAACGGGAAGCCTGCTTCTCCCTCTCCCACTCCCCCTGCTTGTGTTCCCTCTTTTGCTGTGTCTCTCTCTGTCAAATAAATAAAATCTTTAAAAAATAAAAAAATAAAAATAATAAAATAAAAAATTTGATCACAATTATAAGCATAAAACATAAAACCACTTTCTAGCTCTTTTGTCACCTTCTCTGAAAAAACCCCTCAGATTCCTCTTTGAAACCTCTGATCCTCTTCACATCCCGTTCCTCTAGTGTTCCACATAACGTCTCTGTCTCCTCTCTTCCTCTCTGACTTGCCTTGCAGGCACATTCTGTGGCCACCTCTAATGAGGGCAGCACCTATACTGACCATGGTCACGGAGGGTGCTGCTGTGATGTGGAAAGCAGCATTTACAGCTGTCCCCACACCGTGGATGCCCGGCAGAAATGCCGACATCCACATTCTGGAGACAACTTCACGGCAGCTGCATGTGCCAGAGTTTCAAGGAGCAAACATCTGCCGAAGTCAAAGAGCTCTGAAGGGACCACTGCCGGTGACCAAACACTGCTGTCAGGGCCAGTTTCTGCTTCTGTTGGAGACTCTTTCACAGCAAGGCTGCTGGCTCTTCTTTAGCGTCTTAAAGAAAATTTTAGTGAAATGACACATGAAGAGCACATCCCAGGCTCAAGCAAAGAACACTGTGACACAAGTGGACACCTTCACCTCTGTAGCAAGTCTGATACCATTCAGGTGCAGTTTGAGCAAATCATAAATTATTGTCGTTCATCCATACCTTCATTCAACAAATATTGATCAAGTACTTATTATATGTTGCCCTTGAGGTGGTGAAGCAACAAACCAGACAGACCCATTTCTTGAATCTGTTGCATTTAAATTCTAGAACAACAAATTCTGATAGCTCACTATTCCTTTTGTCAGAACATAATTGCTTCTATCAGACATATAAACTTATAACCTGGGGAAGCCAGAAATCTATAGAAACATCTATGCAGATCTGGGTGATCCTAGGAGCAGAAGGGCTTTTTCCTTTCCTTTTCGGACTCTGAAAGCAAAATATGGCACAGAAACTTCTCACACAAATCATATAAGCAGTAAATTCAGTGGTACATCTTATTGGGCAGATGCTTCCATCTACTCTTTGGAGTAGACACAGCTCAGAAGATGCCTCATAGTGTATTAAGTGTGTTAGTGAATAGAGGTCTTGACTGGAGGTCAAGAGTCAAGACTGGAGGTCTTGACTTAGGAGTTTGCCACAGAAGAGGCAATGTGAACTGATGTCATGGGCTCCACAGCAGACAGCCTTAGTCAGACACACATAGAGGTCAAAGCTTGATCTCAGGTGGTCCACAGCTCAGGGGGATCACAGCCCAGGACCTGCTCTAATGACAGAGATACACATCCTGGAGATTATACCAGCGAACCCTCACAGAATGCCAAAGGGCAGAGCAGCACCCTTCGTTTGTCACTAGTCTGGTTTTCAGCATAGACCAGTGACACTTAACTGGACACCAGTCAGGAACCTGAGAACCTGCCTAGACCAACGGACTTCCAGAGAGCTACCCACCTCCTTCCTATCACATACGGTGCTACTAGTCCTTCACATCCAGACACCATCCTAGAAAAAAACAGTAAGAACTTGGAGGTAAGGGGAGAGTGGAAAATTTGTAAAGCTTTGCAGTTCATCTGAATGAGAATGAGTCAACTAAAGATACTATTTAAGTTATAAGGTAAGCAACATATATTATACTAAGTAAGCTTAGTTCGGTTTTGCTCATGCAGGGGATGGGGAGAGGAGACTGTGAGGAAGATCAGGTAATTTAATAGAAAAATTAAGAAGCCATGTATTTTGTACATAACTTAGTGTAGTGGAAACAAATTTGCAAACCTGTATATTATCTTCAACTCATAAGAAAAGAAATATATTTGTGAAATATGATCACCAATTTTTATCAAAGTTATGTGTGACTTTTATTTCAGGTATAATTGAAAAAATCATTATTGGTTCATTAAAATAAAATTTAGGTCTAAATCATATTATTAGCTAAACCACATAGTAAATAAAACTTCCAACCAAAACCATTTTGATGTTTGCCTGTTTATGAACTGTGATCCTTATTACATAGTGTCTATAATGTATATAGAAATTGCTTACGATTCCAGGTTATAGGTGATTTTCATGGGAGGATAAAACTCTGAAATATTATTTGAAATTTTCCTTATTAGTGTCCAGTGGGCCCACCTGCCACTCAGCTAGCTGGGCCACTCCAATGGCCTGTCTCAGGTAATGGATGCTACAGCAGAATCTGAGACCAAGGAGGAAAATTCTTGGGTGTTTTTATTTTCCAAATGTTGGCATTGGAGTTAAGATTTTGGATTTGCAAGAGTTGTTCTGGGTGAGGCCCAAAGGTCTGAGCCCTAAAATCTCTAGGGATGAGTTTAAACCATAAGATAAGAGTGAAAAAGATGAGCAGATGAGCCAGACTTACTCCTCCCTCATGCCCACAAGAAATAAAAATTCCCAAACTAAGGGAAGATATCAAGGGATAGAGCTATGTGGGCTTCTGCAGGAGAGAGAAGAATGGCCATGTGGACATGGTTGAAGTCTGCAGTGAGGGGCTGTCCATTCTTCATCCAGGTCATAACTGCCCATTTTCTGGTTTCCAGGGAGCCATGTGGGAGACAAGCTAGTGTCCCAGACCATCGCAGGAGTATCTAAACCACATCACTATGCTAAGGAAGTCCATCAGCAGTTATTTTCAGTATTACTCAAAAAAGTCTTCCCTTTCACAGCAGTCAGAATATCTCTCATTTTTTACACAGTAGCCCTGACATCTGCCTGAGCCCTGAAACTTGGCTCAACCTTACCTGCCCTGACCTTCCAGAGCAAACAGCCCACCTAGTCAATAGCCCAAGGATCCTCTTCAACTCCAAAGGTAGGGGATAGAAGCCCTGGACACCTGCACTCATGTATGCTGGTGTAAATCACTTCAAACCTCCCCCGAGCCTGAAGTCATATATCTTTACAAAATGAACTGCCTTTGAAAATAGAGTTTGACAGCTTGACAATGGTATTTAGTGAACAACAAACATCATGCCTCTAAATATATGTAGTAAAGAGGAAAGTCTTAAAGAGGGTTTTCTCTTGAGGGAGGAGTTCTTACCCATCAAAATGGTAAATAGATAAAGATAATGACATTGGGGGAAATGAGAGTTTGTAACCCTCTTTTATCGCTACTGCTGAGTGCTCTCTCAATTTTTAAAAATACCATCTATCTAGACAGTGGTCTCCTTTGTACTGCTCTCCCTTACATTAGGATTTTCCATATGCGTTACAGCTGATCCTGTGGGAACTCCTCTTATATTCCCCAGCTCACCTCTGAAGTCAGGTTCTATTCTGGAAGATAGGTTTTATTCATACCTATAGCTTTCTGCTCCCCTTTTCCTGGGACCAATCTTTGCCTCTGGACTGTGCTTGGCAGGGAGTTAATGCCACCAGGAGTGCCGCTCAACAAATAAATAGCAGTGGGTACACAGCTCTGGTCTTTTCTTCCCTTGGTGAAATAATTCTACAAAGTCTCTTAGAGGTTCTAGGGCAGGATTGAGCTTCAGTTTCCCACAGCAGTAATCCACTCACTAATAAAACTTTATTGGCTTCCCTCCCTTTTATGTCTCACCTGTTCACCCCTTCACTGTGTTCCCTAAGTTCATCTTCCAGATACTCTACTTGTGTTCGAGTATTTGCTTTAGCACCTACTTTTGAAGGACCCGAATTAAGAAACGCACATTGTGGAGTTGATATATCCATGTACTGCAGTCCCAAATAACTTTAGTTGTAAGAAATATGATGTGTTGATATAAATTATCCCTAAAACAAAACACTGTTTTTTTTTTATTATTTATTTATTTGAGAGAGAGAGAGAGAAACAGCATGAGAGGGGATAGGGTCAGAGGGAGAAGCAGGCTCTCCGACGAGCCTGGGACTCGATCCCAGGACTCCAGGATCATGACCTGAGCCGAAGGCAGACGCTTAACGACTGAGGCACCCCGGCGCCCCCAAAACACTGTTTTTATATCTTCATCTTCATAGATTTGATTATGAGAGTCTTTTTTTTTTTTTTTACTTAGTAAGGAAATCACAATAAATGGCAACTATAGGAACTGTGGAAAGCATGAAACCTCAAAAACTAAGATTAAGTGCAAACCATTTACCTCAGTATACTATTCTTTTGTGCTTATACTGTCCACACCATTTCCTCTAAACATATTTGTTTTAGGTTCAGGTTTATCTCAAAGCTAGATGTCTATCATTTTCTATAAATAGCTATCATACTTGTCCTCTAAGTCCCTTTACAGGATTCCAAAGTTATGAAGTTCTCATCAAGGTAAAGCACAAGGGAATGTGAGTTTGATTTTGTTGAGTTAGAGAGATCTGTCCTTGGGAAATGTTTGTTATGTTTAATTATGTACCAGTGTGTCTTCATGAAGCATTTTCTCTGTTAAAGCAATATTGATCTACTTCCCTTTCTATCTAGGCATTCTATTTCACAGACCACTGTAGACATGTCAGGCAGTCCAGAAATGTAAGTCTACAGGAAAATATATAGGGCCAAAAGAAAAAAAAAAAAAAAAAGAACACCAGTTTCTGTTCTTCTATTGTTGTATTAGCCAGTTGAAAAAATATGAAGGAACAAGGGTGAGTTCTTACATTGCACACTATAAAGCTCTGAGAGGCTGTGAGGTGAAAATGAAAAAAAAAATAATCAAATGAGAGCAGAAAATGAATTTTGAGATCAATTTACATAGCTCTACTCCTGGGGCTAGCTTGCCCTGGTTATGATGGACAGGTGTCTGTTGGCTCCTTCTTGAATTCACCTTCGCTTGTGGAGCTGAAAAGACACTTGTCATTCCAACCACATCTAATGTCATTTAGAGACTATAACAGAGAATAAAAGAAGAACAAATACTGAAATAGGACGGCAGCTGGCATAATTCAAGGTGAATCTCACACTTGGGGATAGTCTGTCTTTATAAGAAGGTAGTGTAAACAATAGCTATAATTTGTGTCAGGGCACATTCTTGAGATCTTTCAAATTGTCTGATGATAAAAATGGGAATGCTGCTAATAAAAATGATTAAGGGAAAAAAACTGAGGGTAACTGACTAGCGAAGACATTTAGTAATGGAATATGACACTCTTTGCTTCTAGGTCACTGGTTCCAATTCAGCCTAAATCAAAAGCAGCTGAAGGCTGTGATGATGTAATGTGTGCTTAGTGGGCTATTTGAAAGAGTGTGATGGTCTTAGTTCAGGGAAGACATGTCCATTGCAGCAATAAATATATCACAGTATCACTCATAGCCTTTCAACGTTTTTAATTGTTTTGCAATTATTATAAAACTAGATATTTCTTATTACTAGATTCTGTTCTGCTATTTCTTACTAAGATTTCAACATTGTCAAAAGGTGCCCCTCAAAAACTGAGTAACAATCTTTTCCCCCTGAGATTTTGGGGATTGATTGGTGGGTGACTTTAATTTTGTTCTCTATGGCAACTACTAGCTTCATAAAGTTTTTACAGAGAGTATGAGAGTGAGAGAGAGAGCACAAGCAGGGGTGAGGGACAGAAGGAGAAGCAGACTCCCTACCGAGCAGGGAGCCCAATGCGGGACTTAATCCCAGGACTCTGGGATCATGACCTGAGCAGAAGGCAAATGCTCAACGGACTGATCCACCCAGGCACCCCAAGGTTTTACTTTAAAGTAAAAAAAAATTTCTAAAAAGCCATCTAGATTCCCTCTATGCCTAGCTCAAAGATCAATTGCTCCAGAGAAGTATCAGACTTGAAATGTATTGACTGGTAGTTACGTGAATGGGCAGTAATACTACAGGAAGTCAGGTGCCTTCTATATAATACATGCACACAATAACAATGTAGTGTTTACTTTACCAAACCCTGGGGCAACAGCACTTTTTAAAAGTAAATAGTTATTTATTCCAGCCCAATAGGAGGAAGTTAAACTTAAAAGGCAGTAAACAACTCTAACGACAATTATTTTTCAGCTATGAATGAAAGTCTCCCAGATAGTTATAAACCCTAAATATACTCAACATAATGATGTTCCAGACGAGTTTTGCATTTTGAAGGTTTTGGCAGTTAATGTCACTGTAAAGTATTAAAAAGGAATGGTAGATAAAATGAACCCCAGATCACTGAGGTAATGTTGCATAGTCTTTGGTGTCCACAAAGCTTGGAATATTGGCTCCATCATTTACTACTGTATGCTCTAGCAAAAGAGTAATCTCTCTAGCCTCAATTTTTTAATCCTTAATTTCTAATGTATAATCTACAAAACTGGCCATAACAGTATCAAATTTATTTGGCTCTTGTGGTTATATAGAGAATATGGACATGATATGGATATGATTAATATTAGCTTGTTTCCCTTTGAGGTCTGAATTTAAATATATATGCATTTTATATATAATATATTTTGGTGAGGATGTGGAGAAAGGGAAACCCTCTTACACTGGGTGGGAATGCAAGCTAGTACAGCTTCTATGGAAAAGAGTATGGAGGTTCCTGAAAAAGTTAAAAAACGGAGCTACCCTATGACCCAGCAATTGCACTACTAGGTATTTACCCAAAGGATACAAATGTAGTGATCCAAAGGGGCACCTGCACCCCAATGTTTATAGCAGCAATATCCACAATAACCAAACTATGGAAAGAGCCCAGATGTCCATCCACAGATGAATGGATAAAGAGGATGTGGGGATGTGGTATACAACACACACACACACACATACACACAATGGAATATCACACAGCCATCAAAAAACAATGAAATCTTACTATTCGCAACAACATGTATGGAACTAGAGGGTATTACGCTAAGTGAAATAAGTCAGAGAAAGACAATTATCATATGATTTCACTCATATGTGGAATTTAAGAAATAAAATAGAGAGGGGTGCCTGGGTGGCTCAGTCAGTTAAGCGTCTGCCTTTGGCTCAGGTCATGATCCCAGGGTCCTGGGATCGAGCCCCGCATCGGGCTCCCTGCTCGGCGGGGAGCTTGTTTCTCCCTCTCCCACTCCCCCTGCTTGTGCTCTCTCTCTCTTTGTCAAATAAAATATTTTTTTAAAAAAGAAGAAGAAACAAAATAAAGGATCATAGGGGATAGGAGGGAAAAATAAGGTAAGACAAAATGAGAGAGGGAGAGAAACCATAAGAGACTCTTAACTACCAGAAACAAACTGAGGGTTGCTGGAGGGGAAGGAGGTGGGAGAATGGGATAACTGGGTGATGGGCATTAAAGACGGCACATGATGTGATAAGCACCAAGAGTTATATGGAACTGAGGAATAACTGAACTCTACATCTGAAACTAAGGATACATTATATGTTAATTAAGTGAATTTAAATAAAACTTAAAAGAAATAAATTAGATTTTACACAAACTGCAAATTCTCTTTAGTATGCAAAACCTAAACGCAAGATACTAATCTCTCCTGATCGTTCTGGATAGTATATAGAAATTTATAGTATATCATGAATTAAATAAACACTGCTTAATTAAACAAAAACCCAATAAACCAACAAAGAAAAATAAGACCTAGAGAGAATGGGACTCTACCTACTACAATGATATTAATAGTCATTTTATATTCAATGCACAAATGTACATGATTTGTAATTTTCTCTGCATGTTATGGTGTGTATGTGTATCTATGTATATGTGTGTGTTTAAGATAAGTCTAAATAAACTGTTTCTACCCCATTAGGTTCATCCTTCTCATCTAATTTGTTGGTAACTAGAGGGCCCTCTCAAACACCCCTCCTCTAGGATCTTTCAAACAAAGGGAGAGATACAAGGTGCCAAATGAGGATTTCAATATTGGTTTTATTCTTGTTATGGTGGTAACTCCCAGTAATGCTATATTGTAGAAGGTGGCTGCAACCAAAGGCAAAATAGAGACATTTCCTTCCTCCTTAAATCTCCTCTTGGTACAGCTAGGGCTACAAAGTAGTTTACAAGCACATCTATCAGCAAGCTTTCGGGCACTTCACAAAACAAGTCACTTGACAAGTGGAGAAAGATGGAGTCCCTGACCCAGATGTAGTTTCTGCCTTCACTATCTACTAACTATGAGACTGTGTAAAAGTTACTTAACATCTCTATGTCTCAGTTTCCTCCCCTATAAAGACCTATTCCACAGGGCTTTTGGAAAAACTAAACAAATTAACATATGTATAAACCCTAAGAAGGCATTGCCTTCTTACCTGCATGTGAGAACTGTGCAGATGGAACATGTGGCTCTGCTTTAGGCCTCAGACACTAGCAGAGTGCTTGCACCAACACAAATTAGTAACTTGAGCTACAGTGTTAAAGATTAAGTAAATTGTGGGGAGAGAAGCTACAAGTGTTCACTCCCAGTTTTCCTGGACTAAAGCAGAACCCCTGCCTTCTTTGAAAGAGGAGGAATCAGAGACATTGCTGTCCTCCAACCTCAAATAATCATTTCATTAGCTTTCTGAAGCTCCACAGTAAAAGCATCTCTTCAGTGTTGTGAAATATAGCATCCTGAAATGTGCATTTGTCTTACTCATCTCTCTCTGTCCTGGAAAGCACAGGTAAGTGTGGACTTCACATAAAGCAGATCAGAGTCTAAAAAGGAACTGCTCCTGTCCTATTTCATGCTTTGCTAAAACAAACAAACAAACAAGAACAACAACAACAAAACACCTCCATATGAGCTCCTACATTGAGAATTTCACTTCCCAGGATTATGATGTAAAAAGTTTTTTTAAAATATTAAAATCCATGAACTCAGTGAGGGACCCTGATGAAGTGCTACATAACTGTGTGTTATTTTAAAATATATGCTTTTAAAATTCACAAGATTAAATGGATTGACTTAACAAGTATTTGAATCATTTCCTCTAAGACTTATGGGGAAAAATTAAATTCAAACAGGTTTACTATAGGCAAAGGCAAAATTCTTCTTTTGGTAGTGAAAGTTAACAGCAGTGACTGAGTTCAATTTTTTTTTTTTCATGCGTTGTCTTACTTGATCATTCCAACAGCTTTAAGAGCTAGGATGCTCTTAGTGTTTTTTGTTGTTGTTGTGTGCATGAGAAATTTTAGCCTCAGAGAGTTTGTTGTGGTCGCTCTGGTCACACAGCTAGAAAGTCAAAGAGGCTGGAATCAAGCCCTAGGGCTCCACATCTCTTTCTGTCTCACCATGCTGCCATTAAGCAGTTACGATTTCATTGTTCTTTTTATTGGGCATCGGGTTAGATGTTTTATTCTGTAAATATCTCTCAGAAATTATAGTGGGAACGAATAGAGGGTCATTCTATTCAACACATATTTATGGTATACCTAGTATGCTATTTGGCAATACACTCGCTTTTTATAGTTCTCAGGTACACAAAATGAGATGAGCCTACATTACATACCAGCCTCTGTGAAGAACTGTTTGCTTAGCATTTTTTCCTGCTGCTGCTCTTGTAGCAGGGATCTGAGTCTAAATGTCTTCTAAACAGAAAACTGAACCCATAAGGTTGTATACTAGAACATTAGTGAACCAAGTAATAGATCTTCTTAACATAGCTGCAGGTTATTCCAACAATATCTCAGCCCCTTCGCGTTTAGAAAGATAGGTCACCATTTTAAAGGTATTTCTATTTTGTCACAGATTTGAGAGACTGAATAGTAGACTCAAACCTTGGGGCGCTTAGCACAGATCTTTTACTGACTGGTACGCTGTTGCAGGATGCCCTCATGGAAATCTGGCTTATTGCATCCCTCTACATTCCCCACAGTTATGAAACTGAAAGAGCCTATCTTCTTGAGAAATATTGGTGACTCTGTGTTTAACATTCACTGGTAAAGTAGAAAAATCTGGACAAATATTTTAATTTTAAAAATTGGTCAGATAATAAATGAGTCAGATAACTAATTATAAGAATGTTTATAATGAAAATACAGGTGTTATAGAAGTAGGTATATTCTTATGTCTTCCATTCTATTTGTTGCTCATTAATCCTTCATCATCATCTCTTACACACACTATTACAGTGGCCCTCTAACAGATCTACTTTTTCCACTTTTGTTCCTCTCCAGTCTGTTCTCATGGCTATCTACTGTCATGTTTTAAAAATATATGTCAACTCTATTCTTTTTTTTTTTTTAAAGATTTTATTCATTCATTGAGAGAGAGCAAGAGAGCGAGAGTGAGCAAGCATGAGTGTGGGGAGGGGCAGAGGGAGAGGGAGAAGCAGGCTCCCCACTGAGCAGGGAGCCCGATGTGGGGCTCGATCCCAGGACCCCGAGATCATGACCTGAGCTGAAGGCAGATGCTTAACCGACTGAGCCACCCAGGTGTCCCTCTTTTCTTTTTTATTGTATAAATACTTCAGTGATTGCCTATCATGAGCATAAAACTCAAACTCCTTACCATGGCTACAAGGCTTTCCATGATCTGGTTCTAGCCTGGCATGCCAGCCTCACTGTATATCACTCTCCTTTTTTCACACATTATGCCAGACATAGTTTTTTGTTTGACAAATCTACCAAGGATTCTTCTACCTCAGGGTCTTTTGTACAGGCTGATCCTTCAACCACTTCATGCGGCTGATTCATTAATACCCTTAGGTTTCATGTCCGTTGGGTAGCCTTTCCTGAGCTAAAGTGGACTGACATCCCCCTAACCTCCACTCCCAATTACAACAAGAACAAAAGAACTTTTTATTTCAACTTTGCTTTGTGGATCTAGCTGCTATAAAATTTATCCTGGCCATACTCCCCACATGCTACTTAAAGGTTTTTTTTTTAACACATTAGTGAAACTATTTGAACTCACTTAATAGAGCAAATACATAGAAAAAACATCGTATTCAAAGATCTGGAAAAATTTTAGGCTTTTAAATAAAGTATAAGGTACATATAAACACAAATCAAGAGTATACAAATTGACCAACTTTTACAAATTGAACATACCCTTATAATCAGTACTCAGAGCAAGAAACAGAATATTACAACTGGAAGTTCTACCACCACAAGTCCTAGCAAGTCCCTCCCCAATCATTCACTCCCAAGTTACAACAGCCTCATGTAACACTGTACCTTAATTCTGCCTGATTTTGTAATTTTTATAAATAGAAACATACATTTGTCTATCTTCTTCAAAATTACATTTGTGAGATTAATCCATATCTTTGCCTATGGTTATAGTTTTCTTTCTATACAGACAGTATTCCATTGTGTGAATGTTATAATTTATGTATCCATTTTACCATTTATAGAGTGTGGTTTTCAGCTTTTGTCTATTACAAATAGTGTTGCTATAAATATTTTTCTATACATCTTTCAGTGAAAAAAATATATATATATACTTATAACTAAGAGTGGAATGTTGGGTTATAGGGCATTCATTTGCTAAGTTTTATTGATACTGACAAACATCTTTCCAAAGTGATTGCATCAATTTATACTTCCATTGCAATGTGTAAAAGTTCGCATTGGTATACATCCTTGCCTAAAATTGATTTTCTTTCTTCTTCAATATAGCCTTTCTGGTGGCTATGTGGTGGTATTATACTACTATTTTAGTTTGTATTTTCTTAGTCACTAATAAAATGAACAATCTTTTCATAAATTTATCAGTCATTTAGATAATGTTTCTCTGTGAAGTGCCTATTCAAGTCCCTTACCTATTACTCTTTCATATTGGCTTTCCTGTCTTTCCCTAATTTTTTTTTGTAGTACTTTATATACACTGATTAAAAGCTACTTGTGAAATATTGTATCTTCTTCCTTCCTATGGCTTCCATTTTTCAGAACCTTAATGATATCTCCTCACAACAGCGGCTCTAGTCCTAGCATTGTCCTGTTTGCCATTTTTCTTTATTTCTTTTTTTCATTTTTCTTTATTTCTAGTGCTATTTTATGAGATTTTAATAAGTGATTTTTTTCCTTTTTTAAGTTTCTATTTTAATTCTAGTTAGTTAACATACAGTGTAATATTAGTTTCAGGTGTACAATATAGTGATTCAATACTTCCATACAACACCCTGTGCTCATCACAAGTTCACTCCTTACTCCCCATCACCTATTTAACCCATCCTTCCACCACCCTTCCCTCTGGTAACCATCAATTTGTTCTCTATAATTAAGAGTGTTTCTTGCTTTGTCGATCTTATTTTTTTCCCTTTGCTCATTTGTTTCTTAAATTCCACATATGAGTGAAATCATATGGTATATGTCTTTCTCTGACTGACTTATTTTGCTTAGCATTATACTCTCTAGCTCCATCCATGTTGTTGCAAATGGCAAGATTTTGTTCTTTTTTATGGTTTAATAGAGAGCAAGAGAGAGAGAGAGGGAAAGAGAACTCAAGTGGGGTGGGGGGCAGAGGGAGAGGGAGAAACAGGCTCCCCGCTCAACAGGGAGCTGGACTGATGTGGGGCTCAATCTCCAGACTCCAAGATCATGACCTGAGCTGAAGGCAGACACTTAACCAACTGAACCACCCAGGCGTCCCTGTGGTGAAAGTTTTTTTAAATGTATTGTTGAATTCGGTTTGCTCGTATTTTACTGGGTATTTTATCTCATTTTTAGTGGTGTCTAAATGTTTTAGTTTGTCAATTTCCAAAAAAAAAAAAAGCTACCAGAATTTTAATGGATCATACTAAATAAATTAGATCATTTTGATGATACTTACATCTTTATAATATCGAGTCTTATAACCCACAGACATTTTTACTCACAGTGTGATTTTTATAAGAAGAAACTTTTGTTTATAAAATCTCCACCAACACGTAGATCAAGTTATAAAACTCAAATTTATTATCCCTAAATGATCTTCATGCATTTTTAATCAGCCTAAATTTCCCCCTAACTTCTCTACTAGAATATAAAAATTTGATCACATTACTGTTAGTGTCCAAATCGAATTTTCTCATTACCCACTCTGATGAGGAGGACCTCAATCCTCTCTTTGGGTCTGTGACACACGCCTTCTGGCTAGATGACATCCAGCATGGGCCTACCTCTGTTCTTTGCTTCTCCCACCTCAGCTCATGTTTATCTACTCCACTCAGTTGTTCACTAGACCTTATTTAAAACATGCCACTCATGGGGTGCCTGGGTTAAGCGTCTGCCTTCAGCTCAGGTCATGATCCCAGGGTGCTGGGATCGAGCCCCGCGTCGGTCTCCCTGCTCCGCAGGAAGTCTTCTTCTCCCTCTCCCACTCCCCCTGCTTGTGTTCCCTCTCTCGCTGTGTCTCTGTCAAATAAATAAATAAATAAAATCTTTAAAAAAGATAAAAAAAACCATGCCACTCAGGCCACTATTTCACACTGTTTCACTGTTTCCAAGAGATGTTTTCCACTGCTGATATGACCATTGGGCAGCTCTGAACCAGAAAAACCACCTACCCCTGTTACCCTATGACACCATGCAAGACTTCAAATATGATGCCCCATGAATAGATGTTCTCAAACACCCTGGAATAAGGACTACTCAGCTATTTGATGGAGAACAAGACAAAGAAAGGCTCCTTTCCCTCTCTGGTATGCTATTTTAATTTATAGCCTGGTGGTGTGTAGGATTTTTGTCTATTGTGAATTAAGCTAATATGAACATTGGCATACAAGTCTGCGTGGAACTATGCTTTTATTTCTCTTGGGTAAATTCCTAGGAGTGCAATAGCTGTGGTATATTGAAGATGTATATTTAATAACTTAAGACACTGCCAAAAAGTTTTACAAAGTGGTATTCCACTTTTATGTTTTGATAAGTAGTATATGAGACTTCCAGGTGTTTCATATACATTCCAATACTTGGTACTGTCAATTTTATTTGTTTTAGCGACTCTAAGGAATGTATGGGGTAATTCATTATGATTTATATTTTCCTTATGAATTTATGTTCAGTATCTTTTCATGAACTTAGTGGTCATTCAATTTTATTTTCTATTGTGAAGTGTCTGTTCAAATCTTTATGCCCATTTTAATTGGCTTATTTTTTATTATTAATGAATTATAAATCATCTTTATTATTCCTAATAATATATATTTATCCTAATTACATTATGTTTTTGGTACTATTATAAATCATTTTCCAATTACTTGCTGCTATGTATATCTATATTCACATTATAAGGCTTGCCTTTTAGTTTCTTAATGGTGTCTTTCGAAAAGTTAAATGTCGCGTAACTGTCATGAAGTCTCATTTTTCATTTTTTCTTTTATAGTTTATACCTTTTGTGTTCTATCCAAGATAATATTGCCTAATCCAAGTTTTCAAAGATTTTTCCTGTTCTAAGTTTTATATTACACATACCATTAGATATATGATGCATTTCGAGTTAATTTTTGTGTATTTTGTATATTAAGGTTTCATGTTTATCTTTTCTACATGATTATCCAGTTTTTCCAATTCAATTTCTTAAAAGACCTTCTCTGCCCCATTGAATTGCTTTGGGACCTATGACAAATATCAATTGACCATGTATGTATAGGTTTTTTTCTGGATTCACAATTCTGTTCTATTGACCATTTGGTATATCTATTCTTTTACCAGTGCCATGCTGTCTTGATTACTGTAGCTTCATAGCAAGTCTTGAAATCAGGTAATGCATGTCCTCTCATATTGTTCTTTTTAAAAATTACTTTGGTCCTTCTGAGTTTTTTGCATTTTCACATAACTTTTAGAATCAACTTACTGATTTTTACCAAAAAAGGTGGCTAGGATTTTGATTGAGATTGTGTTAATTCTACAGATCAATTTAAGAAAAATTAACATGTTAACAAGGTTTATTCTTCCAATCCATGAACATAGCAAATATCTTCATTTCTTTAGGTTTTTAATTTTTCTCAATAATGTGCTATAGTTTTCAGTGTATAACCTTGCTTATCTTTTGTTAAATTGATTACTAGTTATTTTTATATTTTGGCAATATTATGACTAGAATATTCCTTATTTTATTTTCTAATTAACTTTATAGAAACTAAACTATTACTTTTAATGTATTTGACCCTGGAACAACAGGGGTTTGGACTGTGTGTTGGGGAGGTCCACTTATATATTACTTTTTTAGATACAGTACTGTAAATGTATTTTCTCTTACTTTTCTTAATAATGCTTTCTTTTCTCTAGTTTATTTTATTGTGAGAATACAGTATAGAATACATATAACATACATAATATGTGTTAATAAACTGTTTATGTTATCAGTAAGGCTTTTGGTCAACAATAGGCCATTAGTAGTTTTGCAGGAGTCAAAAGTTACACGTGGATTTCGGACTAGACAAGGGATCAATGCCCTAACCCCTGTGTTTTTCAAGGGTCAACTGTAGTTGTCTTATGGCATACTTAAAATTTTGCTATGTAAACAATAATGTCTTAGACAAATAGAAACATTTTTACTTATTTTTTTTCCAATTGTTACACCTTTCATGTAATTCTT
>NC_138370.1:106274990-106284924 GCF_054177405.1 Leptonychotes weddellii
TGTATAAAGATTCATGAAATATATTTATTTGTAGTGTTTATTTCCTTAAACATATTCATCTAGTTTTGGTATCAGGTTAACAATGACTTCATTAAATGAGTTGGGAATTATTTCCTCCTCTTCTATTTTCTGAAAGAGTTTGTACAGAATTGGTATTTCTTTCCTTAGATGTTAGGTAGAATTCACTAGGGAAGCCATGTGGGACTGGACTGCTCTTTGATGGAGCATTTTAAACTACTTTTATATTTTCTAAAATTGATGCACTTATAATGTTCTCTCATGTAAATATGTATGTTTTCTTTTTCAATTTTTATTTAAATTCTAGTTAGTTAACATATACTTTTGCTATATTTTACTTATTTTTGATTTTTTAAAAAGATTGTATTTATTTGTCAGAGACAGAGCACAAGCAGGTTGGAGCAACAGGCAGAGGGAGAAGCAGGCTCCGTGCTGACCAAGGAGCCCAATGCAGGACTCAAGCCCAGACCTGGGATCATTACCTGAGCCAAAAGCAGACATTTAACTGACTGAGCCATCCAGGCGTCCCATTTCTACTATATTTTAATTATGAACACTTTTCCTTTTGTTCTTATGTTTTAAAGTCACGGTATTTCCCATAAAGACATTTTCCAACTGAATTTGCTTTTTTTTTTAATCCTAAGAACATATAATACTCCTGAGGGTAAGGACAATGATATATTTGTATTTGTTCTCTAATGCTTAACACAGTATACTGTGCAGGGGCGCCTGGGTGGCTCAGTCGGTTAAGCGGCTGCCTTCGGCTCAGGTCATGATCCCAGGGTCCTGGGATCGAGCCCCGCATCGGGCTCCTTGCTCAGCAGGCAGCCTGCTTCTCCCTCTGCCTCTGCCTGCCGCTCCCCCTGCTTGTGCTCTCTCTCTCACTATCTCTCTCTCTGTGTCAAATAAAAATAAATAAAATCTTAAAAAAAAAAACGCAGTATACTGTGCAATAGTGTTCAGTAAATATTTATTTAAATGAGTGAATAAGTGGACTAATGAAAAGGTCAGTGTTAAGACTTTAATCCATTTATCCTCCCTAAGTCACAGTTTTTTTTCATCCATAACATGAATGAGTGCATATGAATATTAGTTAGGTTCCAGTCAGTTTTGAAATCCCCTGAAATATATTTGGGTGTAAGAAAAGGTGAATTCAACAACAATGACTTTGTCATTCATACCTCAGTCTCTCATCCACACAGATTTCAGTCCTTCTGTCCCTTTTTATTCTTTTCAGGTGATCGTATTAATATCTGCATGTGTCTCTATTCTTATCTGTGGCAATTTTTTATTCTATATTTTAATCATAGTTTATAGATAGAAGGGACTAAGAGGGGATCTATTCAAAGCCCATCACTGTGCAAAACAATTAATTGTGTCTCAAAGAAAATAAGTGTTTTTCGTCTTCTGTTAAGTGACCTCTTGCTAAATGCAAAAGCCTTTGAGTAACAGAACAGAAAGGTTACTATGGGTGACAGTAGAGCTAAGGTATTTGAAGCTTCTCTCTTCCTCCCTCATGTTCAATTATCTTTCAGAGCAGAAATACTAAGACTAAATAAGATTTATAAAATAACTGTGGGTGGCAGGCTTGAGGGTATAAATATGTTAAAATCAACATAAAACTATTAAAATCAGGTACAGTTCCTCCTACTCTCACACCATGGTTTTTCTACAGTATAAGATCAAAAAGTATTTTCTAATTGTTTCTTTTTTAACATGCTTTATATTTCAATGCCATCAGAGGACTTAAAGACCCCGTATTTCTTACAACTAAGTCCCATAGTGAATTTGTAATTATTTAGTATTGCAATTTTATAGATATGTATAAACATGTGTGTATATGTATACACCCACACACATGAAATTCTTATTTAGTACAATGATTGTTTTATCTCCCTAGAACGATAAAATTCCTTCCTTGAGCCATAGATTTTTACAGCTACTACATCTATCTTTGTCTCACTGCTATGAGAGGAGGCATATAGATAAGTACACTTATACACAGCTAACCTGAGTCCCTGCCTACACCCTGCAACATTAAATCCTTTTCTAAAATAAACCGATTTTACTTAAATCCCTCTATAATTAATTGAATAATCTTTTAAGGGTTTGCCTTATAAAGCAAACTAGAAAAAGGACCTGTCTCGAGTTGGCCAGTAACCATGTTGTTAGAGAATGAGGTCTTGAGTTTCTACAAATGGGTAAGAATAATTGGTCAGGCAGCTGTTTCCTATGATGAAGAGAAGCGCAACAGAGGTATCCTGATGATACTGGTGGCAGATAATTAAATTGCTCAATTTGTGTCCATTTAGAAGCTTGCCTATCTTTAATATCATCTGACAGCACTGTTAGTTGTGTCACATGCTAATTGAGAGTGCTTGTGAAAAATAAAAACTGACACAACATCTTTTTAGTTTAATAGAACTATTATGTGTAAGAGAGATGAAAATAGAAAGGGTAGAGGAAAATGAGAAAAACGATGCATTCAGTCTTTCATCGTACATTTATTTTGAAGATAATCCTAATATTTCTGATTTTTATCATAGGAAGGAAATAAAACAGAATAGGAGTAGCCTTTGGTTTTTATAGTTGAGATGTTTTTCTTAATCTTCCAATTTAAAAGGTCATTGTATAATGTTCACAGGACTTAGATTATTTCTAGGAAATGTTCCAGGAGTATGTAGTTTCATTTTGTCCTGCCTCTGTGTCAAATTATAGGTAAAAGGAAGAAGGAAAAGATGGAAAAGAAAAAGATGAATTTTGAAGAACAGAAATATGAAATTTTGTATACATAAATTACTGTGGTCTAATATTAATGGTCTAAAAGCGGAAATAATTTGCACATACTCTGAAACATTTAACCATCCTTTATTAGTTGAACTCAATTCCCCTTGGGTTTAAACTGGGCTCCTATTAATAAAATAGGTCCCTTTGGAAGTTACATTAATGCTTTAAGGCAGTGGTATATTAATAGTAAGTAAGTATAGTATGGTAATGTTCCACATTGACAGAAAGGTGCCAACTTGCCTTCAGGCACGCAGATGGTGAGTGGAGGGAGCCTGGCTTTGTCTCAGGCAGTCTTGTTCTGAGTCTATGCTCTTCATTAGAACACCATGCCACCTCTCACCTTGCAGAAGTATTTAACATTACAACTCTTTGGTTACATTGTCATCAACTCCTTTCACAAAGGCTTATCTTGGGTTCTGCATGTGTTTGTGGTTCTGAAGTTGTCATTCCTGTGTCTAAAGATATATCTTTGGGAACTTAGAGGAAAAAAAATAAGCAATTTAGATGTTCAGCCATATTGTTGCTTGCTAATCATCTACAGTAGGGGAATGCTGTACACTAATTATAATGAATTGATATAATCAATTGATTCCATCTTAATAATTACAAAATTTATAATTGTACCTTAAAAATAACATTCAAAACATATTTTCCATATTGAGTAGATGTATCCTCTATTTAGAAAATTAACCCTGAGTGAAATATGTATATAAATTTAATACTGAGTCAAAATTAATGTATTTCTCTGACCATGGAGCCTTGGTGATAGCAGTTAGTTAGGAAAATAATGTAATTATTTTTAGTAGCATTAAGGAGGACATTAAAAATTGTATCTCTATTCTTGTGAAAAATACCTCCTGGAATTTTAATGACAAAAATAGATAAATTCTATTTTAACATAATCTAGAAAAACAGCTCCTTGAAAAATATATCCCTTGATGTTCTATGACAAAATAAAATAAACCGATCAATATTGAAACAAGATAGAGACTACTGATCCCTAAAGAAATGACACCAAGAGTATGTAAGTTTGAGATTTTTCTGGAAGTAATAAAATTGTCTTTTTGGAATTTTTATTAAAGAATAATAAAAAAATAGTTAAGGAATGGCTTAAAACAATAAGGAATACCGTGTGAAAGTTATTTATAAACAGCTTGCTTTTTATGACTCCTTTATTCATAGCTTCCCTACTTTTCTTATACATGAGATAATGTGTGTAAAGCGTGTCACACATAGTCGATAGTCAATTGATTTAGCTTTTGCAGTTGATGATTTCATTATTTTCAGAGCCCTCTACTGTTTTATTTAAAATAACAAGTTTTTAAGCCATACCATATTTTGTCTGCTGCATATCAGTTCACTGAGAAGTGCTCATTGATTGATTTATTCCGGTTGTTAATGGAGAAGAGAGACATTTTATTATTTCATTTTGAAAACAGTATACTTTGCCCAATGCACCAAAATATTTATTTTTCTAACAATTTCTGAAATAACATCATAAACAGTTATCTGAATTATTTTGAAAAGTTATAGACTACTGTTAAAACATAATGTTTATTAAAACAGTAATTTTAATATTAAATTATAATTCTGATATTATTCTGCTGTTTGATATATTCTCTAAATTTGGGGGGAAAAGTTTCAAGTCCTAGGTCAAATTTGCTAACCCGAGAAATAAATTTACTGAATAGTGAGTTTGAATAGTTGCTAAATTTCAATCAAACAAGCCACAAAAATAAGGTAATTATATTCCTCCTCCTTCCTATCCACTTCAATAACTGTGAAAGCATAACCCTTATTTTTAGTTATAATTTATCCACTTGATGATATGTATTATTGTAATTCACTTGGTCACTCCTCATCTTCATTTTTATATTAGCACAGAGTCTGGGCTAGCGGTGGGGGAGGGCTGGAGTAATGTTTGTCACTTAAGAGCAGGAGGGATTCCTGAGATCAGTAGGGTTTCTTTCCCACCGACTTTCTTTCTTTTTGTTAAATTGTTAGCTAGCAGCTGCATGTTTGAACACAGATTCCTTGGTTTCCAGTGAAACAGCACATCCCATAGGATAGTAATATTGCTTTGAAAAGGAGATGACAGAAGTCCTGTTGGTGTGGCCTTGATGCAAATTACAACCCCTATATCCTTCAGTTCATGCCGCAACTGTGTGAGTTCCTGCATGCATTTTCCCTGCCACATCTGTGAGTTGCCTGCATACATTTTCCCATGATAGGGAAGAAAACTTCTTTGAGCCCCCAAGGAAAAATTAAAATACTAAGCTTAGTGAATGTTATTTTTTTTTTCCAATAGGATTATGTATATGTTCTTGGTAAAACTTCACTCTACAAATATTGCCAGAAAATATCCTTTTCTGCTGTTCTACTGAATTCTTTAAAGCCTTAGACTGTTAATTCTGGGTGCCATGACAATGACAGAGGAAAACGTAAAAAAAGAAAAAAAAGTGCAAGAAAAAGCAAGGATTTAGCTTTCAGGCTTTTACTTGGGAATTGGGAATAATTCTACATTTTGCATCTCTTTATAGGATTTAATGGATAGCACCTGGCAGAGGAACTTGGGAGGCATTTTAGGTGATTAGTAAAGTGAGTGACAAAGGCCACATCCATTCCCAATCACCTTTCCCTTTTATTTCTCCAGTGCAGCGACTGGAGATACTAACTACTCACCTTTCCAACCTTTAGCTAGATCTAGTCATGTGATAACTTTCCAATAAGCGAAGCATAAGCAAAATCTACTTAATAGTTTCTAGGAAAGCTTTTAATTTCCTGGTAAAAGGGATATATAGTACTGCTTCTTCCCTTCCTTGGTGCTTTGAATGGCATGTGATCCTTGCAACTGCAGGAGCCATTTTCTGAACATGAGAAAGGCTAAAAGAATTACAGAGGACTTGTGTTGATACATGTCGTAAACATAAGATGTGCCACCCACAACCCCCCTTAAGGAAGGACAGCTGCTAGCTCTAGAGAGTGGGATCAGCAGACAGCATGCAAACACCAGGTCTTCAGGGTCTAATTCAGCTGCTGAGAGCCACCTGGCCGTGGCCATACTCTTCCAGTGACAGAGCAAGATGGCTTATACCCTGAGGCAGACCCAGACATTTCAGGCCAACACAAGACCCTCTGATAGGCAGTATTCACTCTAGGGCTCCCTGGCAGAATGTCTGAGGCTCTGTTGGGTGTGCATTACAGTTTTTATCTGCGCAATCCTCCTTCCTCTCACTCCTCCTAGGTATTGATCCCTACAAGAAACATCTAACACCCCAAACTCCTTCTTGGCCTCTCTTCCAGAGAACCCAACCAGCAGTAATGAAAACAAAAATGATACTCATCTGCTTTCTGACATTTTTGCATGTGAGAAAACAATTTATTTAAACTACAGTTACTTGCAAAGTTTCACAGTTACCTGCTGTGAAATCATTCCTAGTTGTTATAGGGAAACAGTTCCAGAATTTTTTTCTTAAGTATTTTCTTTAATTCTCCCAAGTAAGTAGTAGTATTTATAATATCCTATTATAACTAGCAGAAATACCAATATCATTTGCTCCAAAGTCCTTATTTTATTAATAAGAAATCTGAGGTCCAGGAATATGGATGAGACCCAGTCAAGAAACCAAAAAAAAGGCTATATCAAATAATTTATTTAATGATTTCTTTCTTTCTTGTGTACTGAAGCTCCTGCATTGCTTCCCCACATTTTACACTGTAATCTAGAGCAGCTGTTCTCAAGTGTGGTCTCTATACTAGCAGGGTCAGCATCACATGGAAACTCGTTAGAAATTAAATGCAAATTTCAGGGTCCTACCTTGAACATATAGAATCAGAAATTCTAGCAGGGAGGAAGTGAAGCTAGTAATATGTGGTATAACAAGAGCTCCAGGTGATTCTGATGCATGCTAAAGTCTGGAGAATAATAGCTTAGAGAAAGATCTCTATTGATAGGAGAAACCAAAGCTTCTGGTCTCAGATCACCTACAAAATGGTAGTATGATCTTGAGGCTGTTACTGTGTGTACCTTAGTTTACTTACTAGAAAAACTGGGGTTAAACCAAAGCAATACATTTAACAATGGATTTGTATCAGTAAGGGTTTTCTAGAGAAAGAGAACCAATAAGATGTGTCTGTGTTTGTGTGTGCATATAGATATGGGTGCATATACAGAGACACCTATGTGTGTATGTGTGTGTGTACAGAAACAGAGAAAGATATTGAGAAATTTATTTTACAGAATTGGCTCACATGATTGTGGAGGCCAGCAAGTCCACAATCTGCAGAACAGGCCAGCAGGCTGGAGACCCAGGGAAGAGAAGATGTTGCAGCTCAAGTCCAAAGGCAGACTGAGGGTAGAATTCATCCTCAGAGATCTCAGTCTGTTTTTAAGGCTTTCAACTGATTGGATAAGACCCACGCACATTACTGAGAGTAATAATCTATTGATTCAAGTGTTAATCTCACCTAAAAATTACTTTCACAGTAATATTCAGGCTGGTGTTTGACCAAACTTCTGGGTACTGAGGCCTCATTAAAGTGACACATAAAATTAACCACCACAAGACCCTTTGTTTGAATGAATGAAACATTATATAGAAGTCCATATGTAGGGCGCCTGGGTGGCTCAGATGGTTAAGCGTCTGCCTTCGGCTCAGGTCATGATCCCAGGGTCCTGGGATTGAGTCCCACATCGGGCTCCCTGCTCCTTGGGAGCCTGCTTCTCCCTCTGCTTCTCTCTCTCTCTCTCTCATGAATAAATAAATAAAATCTTAAAAAAAAAAAAAAGAAGTCCATATGTAACACAAATAAAAGCTCAATGGTTAAAACAGGATGAGTCCCTGAAAGTCATTACAGTTACCACCACCCACTTCTACACCACCACTTTCTGTTACTAAGGGGTCTTGTAGAATCTGCAAAGATTTATTGATGCACCATATAAAAACCACATAAACACCTAAATAATTGGGCTACTTCCAGCTATCAGGCACCAACTGATGTAAGAAGATACTGCCAGGCAAGGTCCTAAAGGCCTTTCCTTCATTCTAAATATTTAGAAATCTGTAATTTATTATCACTTGCCTAAATGTATGACAAATCTCTGCTAATCAAATGCTTCTCTCACCCAAGAGCATGTTTATTAAGTACAGCAATTATTTATTGGCTACCTACTTTATGCAGGGCTCTCTATTAAATTTTGCTTTGACAAAATTTTAGGAAACACATTTCAAAAAGAAAGAAAGGGCAAATTTACACTCAATCCATGTGTAAATTCTTAGAGATTTCAAATAATTGGGTAAGAATCAGTAAAATTTTAATATAATGATATGGCATTTCTTAACAGTATCCTTTAAATTAAATCAAGCTCTCTGGATACAGGAATCCATCACTGTGGGATTAAACAGTAATGGTTTCTGAAATGAAACCCTCTGGTACTATCATTTTAAAATTATTCTGCCTGTTTTGGGGTGCCTGGGTGGCTCAGTTGCTTGAGCATGTGACTCTTGATCTCAGCTCATGTCTTGAACTGAGGGTTATGAGTTCAAGCCCAATGTTGGGATCCATGCATAGTGTGGAGCCTACTTAAAATCATTCTGCCTGTTTTGTCTAAACCTATACAAAAACAGCATCAAAATATCGGGAATGTTCATATGAAAAAGAAAATTCTTCCCAGTCATGAGTTCTTAAATGCTTCTGGCATAAGAATTCAAGGCACTATAGAGATTAATCAGGAATCAAAAAATAGGTTTGAATTGCATTCTTTTTGAAACATTTTTAATGTAGCAATAATTGCTTTGTGCATAGGTAATTTTTTTTAAATTTAAGAGTAGTCTGCAGCTCATTAGATGATGAAACTAATAACATTTTTGCCACAGTCTTTCCTGTATTTCCCATAATTATAATGAAGTGACCTGGATTCTCTAAAAGTCATGTTTAGATTGGTATTTTATGTTATCCCTAACTATAGCAACATATGGTAAGTGTTCTTTCCTTTTATTACAGGTGAAGGAACAAAAATTCAAAGAACCCATGTGCTGTTAAGGTCAAATAACTAGGAAGTACAGAAGCCTGGATTTGAAACCAAGTTTACTTATAGAGTTTCTGGGCCTAGTTCTATCAAATGCCAGTGATATGACCATACAAATCTATTATTTATACCTGGGAGACAGTGGAGACCTGGAAAGAAGAGATAAACTCTTTTTTTTTTTTAAGATTTTATTTATTTATTTGAGAGAGAGAGAATGAGAGACAGAGAGCATGAGAGGGAGGAGGGTCAGAGGGAGAAGCAGACTCCCTGCTGAGCAGGGAGCCCGATGCGGGACTCAATCCTGGGACTCCAGGATCATGACCTGAGCCAAAGGCAGTCGCTTAACCAACTGAGCCACCCAGGCGCCCAGAAGAGATAAACTCTTAAAAAGAGGTGCAAGGGATTAGATCAAGATGACAAATTGAGCATATTTGTCCACCTCACATCTAACCTTATATTCCCTTGGAATAACTGAAAATAAAATTTTAAAGAAGAAGCTTCTAGGGGCTCCATGTCCAGGATAACAATGTGAAGAGCTCTGCAGATCCACTCCTCAGTGAAATAAGCAAAGCTAATGAAAATCATAAAACTAAAAACAAATTAGTCTCTGGAAATTGTTCCAAGGCTATACAACAAATGAAAAAAATTATTCAAGAATAAAGGAAGATGTTCTTCTCTCATCAAACTCAACACCCAAAGAACAAAGAATCCAATCAAGAAATGGGCAGAAGACATGAACAGACATTTTTCCAAAGAAGACATCCAAATGGCCAACAGACACATGAAAAAGTTCTCAATATCACTCGGCATCAGGGAAATCCAAATCGAAACCTCAATGAGATACCACCTCACACCAGTCAGAATGGCTAAAATTAACAAGTCAGGAAACGACAGATGTTGGCGGGGATGTGGAGAAAGGGGAACCCTCCTACACTGTTGGTGGGAATGCAAGCTGGTGCAGCCACTCTGGAAAACAGTATGGAGGTTCCTCAAAAAGTTGAAAATAGAGCTACCATATGATCCAGCAATTGCACTACTGGGTATTTACCCCAAAGATACAAATGTAGGGATCCGAAGGGGTACGTGCACCCCGATGTTTAT